>NC_041381.1:708884730-708910433 GCF_002162155.2 Triticum dicoccoides
CACTCAGTAGGATTTTTTATACTTAGGCGAGTACGAGACTGCAGCTAAGCCCCCGAGTGAGAGGATTGCTCTTCACTCGGTAGGATTTTTTAAACTTTGGCGAGTACGGAAATGCAGCTAAGCCCCCGAGTGAGAGGCTTGCTCTTCACTCGGTAGGATTTTATAAACTTAGGCGAGTCAGGTTCACGGCTAAGCCCCTGAGTGAGAAGCTTGCTCTTCACTCGATAGGATTTTTAAAACTTAGGCAAATCAGGTTCGCCGCTAAGCCCCCGAGTGAGAGGCTTGCTCTTCAGTCGGTTGTATTTGTAAAACTTAGGCGAATCAGGTTCGCGGCTAAGCCACCCACTGGTTTTCTTTAACACATGCATATGTAAGAACAATCATCTAGAAGACTTTAAAACTGTGTCTTTTATAAACAAACTGAAAAGATACTGCTTATTACATCTCATCAGACCGAATGTTTAAGTATAAAAATGGCGGAGCAGCTCCGCATTCCAAGCGCGTGGCTCGTCTTTCTTGTGTTCCACATTGTAAAGGTGATATGCTCCGTTGTGGAGCACCTTGGTAGTGATGAAGGGACCTTCCCAAGCAGGAGCAACCTTATGGGGCCGTTGCTGATCACTCGGAGCACAAGGTCTCCTTCCTGAAATGCTCGACCTCTCATGTTTCTGGCATGGAATCGATAGAGGTCTTGCTGATAAATGGTCGACTGGATCAGGGCCATCTCCCTTTCTTCTTCCAGAAGATCAACAACATCCTGTCGAGCTTGTTAAGCTTCAGCTTCTGAGAAGATTTCTACTCGGGGTGCATTGTGAAGCAAATCACTCGATAGCACAGCTTCAGCCCCATTGACCATGAAGAAGGGAGTTTGATCAGTCGACCGATTCGGTGTTGCTCTTAATCCCCAAAGGACTTATGGAAGCTCATCTACCCAAGCACCTGTTGCATGTTTGAGGTGACGCATCAATCGAGGTTTCAACCCTTGGATGATCAAACCATTTGCTCTTTCTGCCTGTCCATTCGACTACGGGTGGGCGACTGAAGCGTAGTCGACTCGAGTGCCTTGGGAAGCGCAAAATGCTCTGAACTCATCAGAATCAAAGTTGGAGCCATCATCCGTGATAATGCTGTGAGGGACTCCATATCTAAATGTCTGTTCTCTGGTGAAACTGATGGCAGTGCCAGAATCAAGATTCTTGATGGGTTTGACTTCGATCCATTTAGTGAACTTGTCGACTGCTACAAGCAAATGAATGAAACCACTTCTGCCGGTCCTCAGGGGTCCAACCATATCCAATCCCCAAACAGCAAATGGACAGACGAGTGGAATAGTCTTCAGGGCTGATGCAGGCTTTTGGGACATGTTGGAGTAGAACTGACAACCTTCACATTTGTCGACAATTTCTTTCGCCATCTCATTTGCTCGTGGCCAATAGAATCCCGCTCGGTATGCTTTGGCCACAATGGTCCGACAGGATGCATGGTGACCACAGGTCCTTGAGTGGATGTCATTGAGGATCATTCAACCATCTTTTGGTGTGATGCATCGTTGAGCAACTCCAGTAACACTCTCTCTAAAAAGTTGTCCACCTATCATGGTGAAAACTTTGGATCGACGAACAATCTGACAGGCCTCATATTCATCTTCTGGAAGTTCCTTTCTGAGCAGATATGCAATATATGGCACCGTCCAATCGGGGATGAGGACCAAAACCTCCATGATCAGGTCGACCATGGCTGGAATCTCGACTTTAGTCGGATCAGTATAACTTTTTGGTTGCAGGGGCTCTTCTCTGAAATGATCTTCTTGAACTAACAGTGTGTGAAGATGCTATAGGAACACATTGCTGGGATTGGGCTCCCGCTTAGAACCTATCTTCACCAAGTCATCAGCTGCTTGATTCTTCAGTCGGGGTATATGATGGAGCTCTAACCCTTCAAACTTATTTTCTAAATTCCTCACCGCATTGCAATAACCAGTCATGGCCGGGCTCCTGACGTCCCACTCTTTCATCACTTGATTAACCACTAAATCTGAGTCATCATAAACCATTAGGCGAGGAACACCGAGTGAAATGGCCATACGCAACCCATATAGAAGTGCTTCATACTCAGCTTCATTGTTGGAGGAATCAAAGTGAATCTGGAGAACATAACTGAGATTGTCACCTCGGGGGGATACCAGTACTACCCTAGCGCCAGAACCGTTCAGCATCTTGGATTCATCAAAGAACATAGTCCAATGCTCTGAGTGAATCTGAGTCGGTTGTTGCTGCTCAACCCACTCGGCGAGGAAATCTGCTATTTCTTGGGACTTGATTGCTTTCTTTGCCTCAAACTTGATATCCAATGGAAGGAGTTCAATCGCCCATTTTGCCACTCGACCAGTTGCATCTCTGTTGTTCAGAATTTCTGACAATAGAGCGTTTCTGACGAATGTAATTGAATGATCTGAGAAATAATGTGCAACCTTCTTTGTGGTCAAGTAAATTCCATACACAAGCTTATGATAATGCGGATATCTCTGCTTGGATGGAGTCAAGACTTCAGAAATATAGTACACTGGGCGCTGAACCTTATAGGCTTTACCTTCTTCTTCCCACTCGACCGTGAGTACTGTACGAACAACTTGTCCAGTGGCTGCATTATAAAGCAGTAAAGGCTCTTTGCTGATTGGAGCAGCAAGCACCGGCTGAGTGGAAAGCAGGGCTTTGAGCTCTGCAAACACTGCGTCAGCTTCAGGAGTCCACTCAAACTTATCGGATTTCTTCATCAGTCGGTAAAGAGGCAATGCCTTTTCACCGAGACGAGAGGTGAATCGACTCAAAGTGGCCAAACAACCAGTGAGCTTCTGAACGTCATGCACACGCATAGGGCGCTTCATTCGGAGGATTGCACAACCTTTCTCTGGGTTTGCATCGATCCCTCATTCGGAAATGAGGAAACCGAGTAACTTTCCGCCCGAGACTCCGAACGTGCACTTTGACGGATTAAGCTTGATATCATATCTCCTCAGATTGGCAAAGGTTTCAGCGAGGTCAGTCAGCAGGTCGGAACCTTTACGCGACTTAACCACGATGTCATCCATATATGCTCCCACATTCCTACTGATTTGAGTGAGCAGGCACTTCTGAATCATCCTCATAAATGCGGCACCAACATTCTTGAGACCAAAGGGCATGGTAACATAGCAAAACCACCCGAATGGGGTGATAAAAGCTTTTTTTATTTCATCGGGTCCATACAGTCAGATCTGATGATACCCGGAATATGCATCCAGAAAAGACAAACGCTCACACCCCGCAGTTGAGTCGACAATCCGGTCGATGCGAGGGAGAGGAAAATGATCTTTCGGGGAGGCCCGATTGATATGCTTCAAATCAATGCACATAAGAAGTGAATCGTCCTTCTTAGGGACCATGACAACATTGGCGAGCCACCCGGAGTGGTAAATTTCACGGATGAACTCAGCTGCCATAAGCCGAGCCACCTCCTTGCCAATTGCCTTTCTCTTCTCCACGGTGGACCAACGGAGATGCTCTTTAACGGGTTTTGCCTTCGGGTTGACTCGCAAACGGTGCTCAGCCAGTCCCCTGCGTACACCGGGCATGTCAGAAGGTTTCCATGCAAAGATGTCCCAGTTCTCACAGAGGAACGGGATGAGCGCTTCTTCCTATTTGCTATCGAGCGTTGATGAGATATGATTCGGAGCGGCATTGGGATCGGTCGGGTGAATGTGAACCGGCTTCGTTTCACCGGACGACTGAAATGCAGATTCTGAAGGAGGCTTCTTGGCGCGTAACAAATCGCTCGGATCTGCATTCTTCTGGTACTCTTGCATTTCTACTGCAGCGATCTAATCAGTAGCAATCTTCGAGCCCTTCTGGAGGCACTCTTCTGCTCTCTGCCGATTACCATTAATTGTGATCACGCCTCTGGGCCTGGCATCTTCAGCTTAAGGTACATGTAACACGGTCGAGCCATGAAACGAGCATACCAGGCCTGCCCAGAACATCATGATAGGCACTTTGAAAATCCAGAACTTCAAATGTCAACTTTTCCTTACGGTAATTCTTTGAATCACCAAAAACCACGTCAAGAGTGATCTGGCCGAGTGAATCAGCTTTCTTTCCAGGGATAACTTCGTGGAACCTCATGTTGCTTTCACTAAGCTTGGACATCAGAATGCCCATTCCCTTCAGGGTGCCATCGTATAGAATATTCAAACCACTTCTGCCATCCATCAATACTTTGGTCAGTCAAGTGCCTCCAACAACTGGCTCGACTACCAATGCTTGCTGCCCTGGAGTGGCAACGCCTGCTGGGTGATCGGACTGGTCGAATGTGATTGCAGTTTGTGACCACTTCAAATATGTTATTGTTGCTCGAGCAACCATGTTCACTTCTCTGTTTATGACTTTCAGTCGACTTTTGCTCTCCATGTCAGCAAAAATCACTAAGGTAGATTTGACGTTGGGGAAACCATCATCCTCTTCTTTGTCTTCATCCTTATTAGATTCCTTCTCTTTCTCACTGGATTGCTTCTCTCGGAACTGCTGGATAAGGAGTCGACATTATCGAGTGGTATGCTTGGGATAAATCAGGTTTCCTTCTTCATCCTTCTTGGTGTGAATATGACACGACAAATCTAGTACATTATTTCCTGCTTGATCTTTTACCTTCTTGGGGGTCCAGGGCCCCTTAGGTTTTTCCCTTAAATTTTCCATGGAGCACAGCTACAGTATCACCAGGTCCTGCGGGTTCAGCTTTGCATTTCTGCTTCTGACTGGAATTCCCTCCCCCGGTGTCCTGGCCGACTAGTTTTCTCTTGCCACTGCGGAGTCAGTCTTCTTCTTTGCCATTAGCGTACCGAGTGGCTATTTCCATCATTCGGGTCAGGGTCATATCTCCTTTCTGACCAAATTTCAGGTTAAGCTCTCTATACCGAACACCCTCCTTGAAGGTGCAAACTGCTTGATGCCGAGACACATTCTCCACTGTGTGATGCAAAGTGGTCCACCTATGGATATAATCCCTCAAAGTTTCATTCGGTTTTTATACGCAATTCTGAAGTTCTGCCAACCCTGCAGGTCATTTGCATGTGCCCTCAAATGTCCTAACCAACACTCGGGCCAACTCTTCCCAACTGAATATACTGCCTGGAGTCAACTGATTCAACCACGCTCTGGCCGAACCCTCCAAAATAAGAGGAAGATGCTTCATTGCCACTTCATCATTACCACCACCGATCTGTATAGCCACTCGGTAATCCTCCAACCACGTGTCAGGCTTTGATTCTCCGGTAAACTTGCTCACTCCTGTTGCCAACCTGAAGTTGGGGGGAATCTCTTCTTTGGGCAACCTGAAGATAGAGCTCATCTCTTCTTTGCTTGCAACTTCAGCCAACGTGTCTGGAATTATTTGGGCATCTCATGGAGTGTTCACCCTAACCAGAATACTTTTGAAATGGCTTGCGCGGCCAGGAAGGAATTTGGTCAGCCTTTTTTCACTGAGGTAGTCTTTACGGCTACTTGGAATATTTGGACCCAAAGGAATGGAAGGATCTTCAGAAATGAGTTGCCCACTTTCAGATCTTGGAGGAGGAATTTTATTCATGATATTTCTCTTTTAGCTCATAGAATCAAGTGTAAATATAGAGATAGACTAACCTCTTGGATAGCTTCCCTTCCTAATCTCTCTCTGTAAGTAGCCTTTCTTTGCTCTTTGTAATTTTGTACAGCGTACCTATTGTTTTTAATAAAGGGCTGTGAGGCTGTTGCCTTGCAGTATATAGTCAAAAAAAACCTGAAGTTGGGGGGAATGTCAGGAGCTCTGATGGCTCCACTGAAACACTCTGGACCGAAAACATGAACTCTACTGCCAGTCGGACGATCTCTGTCAAGTCCTTCTCTGTGTGCTCTGTTCCTATCGACCATAGCTTGTACGAGGATCGACCTCGCATCAAAAGCTGACTCTCTTGGGTCGACCGGTACCCTCCGCTCACCGCTGCGCGGGCGCCTATTATCATATTGCCGGGGCACATATGATCCAATCCTCGGAGGAGGCGTAGGTAATCTACAGCGGTCATCACAGCCGAGTCGGTGGTCATACTGCTCGTGGTTCCGACCCACGTACTGCACTTGGTGATGCCCATGTCCCTCACGTTGCAGGGGCGATCTTGGGCTGTGAGCCGATTGAACTGTGTCAGCCATCACAGATCTGCTGTGTATCCTATTGGGAGACTAAGAAACATCTGAGTTTTGCTCTCCTCCTGCCCGAAGCAGCGCCTTGATCTGCATCAAACCTCTTCCAGCTTCTGACTAAGACGGCTGGATCGACTCTGCTATACGGGCTGCAGCTGCAAGATTCTGAATCGGAGTGCGATATACCTGAGGGTCGGACGGAAATAACTATCGTCATCGCCGACTGGATTCTGGGATCTGCTGACGGGTGCGCTCGTCGAGTGCATGCTGAAGGTTCTCCAGTCAAGTGTGCTCAGCCAAAGTGGCCAGGCGCACCGCCTCCAAGGCCCAAGCCTCAGAGGTCTCTCCGACGATGGGCGTGTGGAGTGCCTCCATGTTACGGTGGTGAGGTTCCTCCCTCTGCTGTGAAGTGAGGGCTTCGGGATAATATTCTTCATGAACACGTGATGGATCGCCGCTGCCATCGCCGTCGTTGCCGCGACGAAAACCATGCGGGTTGTGTGGTGTGTTGATCAACAAGACTTCTGTCGCAGGCTAACGGCTGTCACACTCGGACAAGGTCTCGACGGAGCCACTCCACAGATCGAATAGCCCGTAAAGAGATTCTTTGGGCTCGATTGCCGTGACTTGAGGGGTGGCCGACGGGCGGGACACCGCATGCTTCACCCACCGCTAGAGTCGCGATCGACCGGATTGCTTGTGACGATGAACAGCAGGGAGCAAAGATGCCACGGGAGCCGACCAATACTGGGTCGACGGCTGCCGCAAAAGGACGTCACAGACGCACGCGTGAAAGTGTGTAGCCCCGCGGACGAGGAGCGTCTCGACGTTGAGGGTGGCCTCCTGGAGCCAAGCGGAGTCGTCGGCGAAGAAAACGAGCGCGCCGAGACGGATCTCGCGGCCCTCAGCCAATCCGCCGCCGGAAACAATGATGATGTGAATCGGAAAAATCGCAACCTCACCGAAAAGTCGCTAAGACACCTGCCCCATGGTGGGCGCCAACTGTCTTGGGAGTAAGTTTGACAATAGAATAAGGGGTATTTATGGAGAGGCAAGGTCCTAGCTGCGATGAGGTTGTGCACGCAAGGTTTACAAGTTCAGGCCCTTCGTGGAGGAAGTAACAACCCTACGTCTTGGTGCCCGGAGGCTTGGTTGATAGGATTATGCGTGAAGTTACAGGGGGTGCGAACCCTTGTCCCCGAGGAGGGGATGGTTTATATAGAGTGCGCCAGGACCCCGACCATCCCCCATTACATAGGGTTCAATGTAAATTAAGACAAGGCGTTACTGGTAACGCTAGCTATAAAGAGATTTAAATGATCTTAAAGACTGCAGAGTGAACGCTTGACCGTTGCCATCCTGAGTGACTTTAGGTCTTCTGTACTCCGAGTGGTTTCTTGTTCGGTCGAGTGGAATTGGGATACCCGAGTGGAACTGTTGGTGGGGTCGGATGCACTCTGAGGTGATCTCAGTCGGTAGGTGCTGTTGTGCTTTGCATGCCTTTGAATGTAGGGCAGTGTCCTTGGGAAGGGTGTCTAGGTCAGGCCTATTACACTACCCTAGGTACATGTCATCGTCATTAGCCCCCAAATGGATCAGGGTCCGAGTGAGGAAGAGGTTGAAGATGATTCCGACCCGGTTTTTGTGCTTCGAGGCATTTTACATAGGCAGATGAATTACACTGAGACTTCAACTTCATTTAAAGTCGTCTTGATCCATTCAGATTTGGTCGAATGAACTTATGCCGAACTTGTGCTGGAGCGGTATGAAATCTTTGGCGCGATTGGTTGTACTGTCGTCCCCAGATCTCACGGGATTCAAAATTTGGGGAAGCGCGTGAGGCGGAGGGCACCGCGGTAAAATGAGACAGTTTAGGAAGGGGCGCCTCGATCTCTGTGCCACCTTTTCTGCCACGTGCCCAGCGCGCAAATGTTGCGGGATTTGACATGATCATATGGGCCCACGAGTCAGCCACTCGGAACCGGGCCTATATAAGGCTGCAGCCGATGTATTCTGCACAGTGGTCGCCATTCCCCTTCTTCCTCCTCTGCTTTTCCACCGCATTCGTCTCCACTCTCGACGTCGCCGCCTCGTTCGTGCGCAGCCTGCAATGATGGGGAAGAACAAGACGGCGGCCCTGGAGCGCGCGAAGAAGGCGATGACGGCGGCCCTGGAGCGTGCAAAGAAGGCAACGGCGGCGGGGGGGGGGATCGTCGTCGAGGGCCAGCCAACCGCCCAGCTGGATCCAGGGCGACTGGATCCGGTCCATGATTTCGAAGGATGATCTGGTGGATCTAGCTAAAGGGGGCTTGATTGCCCATAGATCTTGGAGGCAGCCGGGCAACGAGACCGCGCCGCAGCCGCAGGAGGGTGAGTGCGTCCTCCTCACAACCCACGTTGACCGCAGTTTCTGTTTTCCCCCTCATCCGTTTTTCCGAGGTTTCCAGAACTTTTTCGAAGATCAACTTCATCACTTTTCCCCCAACACCATCATATATCTCGCTGCATTTGTGTCTATGTGTGAAAGTTTCCTGGGTTTCCAATCGCATTGGGGTCTCTTCAAACACATCTTCACTTGCCGTTCTTAGTCTGTGAAAAAGGCTAATCCGAGTTATGAGAGGATGCACGTGATTCAGATGTGCTGAGGTCTAGGGATTCGGATGAGGGGCATGAGTACTTTTCCGTCTATGACTCTTCCCGATTCGGTTAGAAGGTGGAAGTTGACCTGGATTTACTGTAAGGACCAACCGACTCCTGGGCAGTCGACTGGTCTTCCTCCCTTCCCCATGGATTTGGTCCAGCATCCCTCCTCGATGAAAGTGACTTCAGCAGAGAAAATAGAGGTGAACATGTTGGTTGAACGAGTAGTCGAATTAGTTCGTGACGGTGTGACCAACATGGATTTGTTGGAGGTGTTTCTCAATCGACGCATCTAGCCATTCTAGGCTCGCGATCATCCTATGTGGATGTACTCGGGCATTGAGGACACCACTCAGATTCACCCAGAGGAAGTCACTAAGGAGACGGTGGAGCAGTGGTTGTAGGGCATCACTGGAAACAAAGACAACCCCAGGGGGTCCAGGAGAATCCAACCATTCGACTCCTCCAATGAACCAGACAAGGTTTGACTCTCACTACCGAGTGCCTTTTGTTCTGTTGGTAGGATCTTCTCCTGCATGTCTTTGAACTGTTAAGAAGGAGATCAATATGCATGTGTATTAGTTGTGTGAGTAGATATCGATAATAATGTAAAAATTGTGAATAGTGTTCTGGCAAACGTTGTTGGAGAACGTAGAAGAAATTCAAAATTTTCTACGCATCACCAAGATCAATCTATGGAGTCATCTAGCAACGATGGAGGAGTGGATCTACATATCCTTGTAGATCGCGCGCGGAAGCGTTCAAGAGAACAGGGTTGATGGAGTCGTACTCGTCCTGATCCAAATCACCGATGATCCTAGCGCCGAATGGATGGCACCTCCGCGTTCAACACACGTACGGAGCAGCGACGTCTCTTCCTTCTTGATCCAGCAAGGGGGAAGGAGAGGTTGATGGAGATCCAGCAGCACGACGGCGTGGTGGTGGAAGTAGCGGGATTCCAACAGGGCTTCGCCAAGCGCTGCGAGAGGAGGGAGATGTGTCATGGGAGGGAGAGGGAGGCGCCAGGGCTCAGGTTTTGCTATCCTCCCTTTCCCCCACTATATATAGGGGCAAGGGAGAGGGGGGGCGCAGCCTTGGCCCTTCCTCCAAGGAAGGGTGCGGCCAGGGAGGAGTCCCTCCTCCCCAAGGCACCTCAGAGGTGCCTTCCCCCTTTAGGACTCTTCCTTTCCTTATCTCTTGGTGCATGGGCCTCTTGGGGCTGGTGCCCTTGGGCCATACAGGCCAAGGCGCAGACCCCTACAGCCCATGTGCCCCCCTGGGGCAGGTGGCCCCACCCGGTGGACCCCCGGGACCCTTCCGGTGGTCCCGGTACAATACCGGCGACCCCGAAACTTGTCCCGATGGCCGAAATAGCACTTCGTATATATAATTCTTTACCTCCGGACCATTCGGGATCTCATCCGGGACTCCGAACAACTTTCGGGTCACCGCATACTAATATCTCTATAACCCTAGCGTCACCGAACCTTAAGTGTGTAGACCCTACGGGTTCGGGAGACATGCAGACATGACCGAGATGACTCTCCGGTCAATAACCAACAGCGGGATCTGGATACCCATGTTGGCTCCCACATGTTCCACGATGATCTCATCGGATGAACCACGATGCCAAGGACTTAATCAATCCCGTATACAATTCCCTTTGTCTATCGGTACGACACTTGCCCGAGATTGGATCGTCGGTATCCCGATACCTTGTTCAATCTCGTTACCGGCAAGTCTCTTTACTCGTTTTGTAACACATCATCCCGTTATCAACTCCTTGATCACATTGTGCACATTATGATGATGTCCTACCGAGTGGGCCCAGAGATACCTCTCCGTTTACACGGCGTGACAAATCCCAGTCTCGATTCGTGCCAACCCAACAGACACTTTCGGAGATACCTGTAGTGTACCTTTATAGCCACCCAGTTACTTGTGACGTTTGGCACACCCAAAGCACTCCTACGGTATCCGGGAGTTGCACAATCTCATGGTCTAAGGAAATGATACTTGACATTAGAAAAGCTTTAGCATACTAACTACATGATCTTGTGCTAGGCTTAGGATTGGGTCTTTGTGCATCACATCATTCTCCTAATGATGTGATCCCGTTATCAATGACATCCAATGTCCATGGTCAGGAAACCGTAACCATCTATTGATCAACGAGCTAGTCAACTAGAGGCTTACTAGGGACATGGTGTTGTCTATGTATCCACACATGTATCTGAGTTTCCTATCAATACAATTCTAGCATGGATAATAAATGATTATCATGAACAAGGAAATATAATAATAACTAATTTATTATTGCCTCTAGGGCATATTTCCAACAAACGTACCCATTGCTGTCTATCAGATTTGCTCCTTTTGGACGCCATCATGCGAATGTTCTCGCAAACATAGTATGCACACACTTCAGCCCTGGCGCCTACTTCAGGGCCTTTACGAGAATATAATTTAATCATATAATAATTAATTAAGCATGATAATTAATTAATGGTATTGAAACAAGAATTAAAGAGATGGTATCTAGCTAGTACTACTTAATTACTTACCTTGGGTCGAAACCAAAACAGCTTTTGTCGCCATTTGCCTGGAGTCACCTTGATGAACTTTGCCCAAGCCCTGCCCGTCGGCAAAGAAAATTAATAAAGGGGTTATTAAATAGTTGATATCAGGAAATGACGAACTAAATACGCCGAGATATAGTTAATAATGATTGAAATTACCTGCCGACTGTCCCTTTCAAGATGGTGAAGTCACTTTCTTTTTTAAGTAGTGAGTCCAGTACTTCAACTGTTCCTTCTTCAACTTTAATGATTAACAAGATCCAGTAGTAAATGCATGCGCACACGTTTGCATGTCTTAATTAAGCGGGCATGTGCATAACACTAATCAACTACCCTAAACCCTATACATTTAATTATTAACATCTAGCTAGCTAGTAAGCAAAAACAGAATTTGTAGTACAAGACAGTGTGACTCACAAGAAGTTGTAAGGAAGTAGTATATCTTCATTGGTATTGAGGCGCTTCAAGAACTCTAGCATTTTATTCTCTACATCTTCTTTATACCATTCCAACTTCCATGTGTGTTCATTAATGGTATTTGGGTCAATGAACCCAATGCCATAGCGTCCAGCTTTTTTCATTTCATACATCTTCATCCTTCATAATACCACAAAAAAGAATATAGTGAGGATAATTACAGGTAATGATCGATCAATGAGCACTAAAGCTAGCTTGAGACTTCAATTACAGAAAGAAATCACTTACAGACAATAGCAACTGACGAGAGATTTGTCGAGTGCTTCTTGATTGAATAACTGAAATAGTTCTGAATAGTCAACGGATAGAGCTATCTTATGGAAGTAATACTCTTCCTTGACGTTCACCATGAGGGACTCTCGATTGGAACTCTTGGTAATTTTCATGTACCAATCATGCAATTCATACATTCTCGTGGCTTGACCAAAGGTTCGCTGCAGACATATTTCCGTTTTATGTCTTCCTCTCTATGCGGAGACATGGGCTTGATCTCGAGGAGTTGTCCAACAGTGATACCGAGCTCTTTAGCATGCTCGTCGGTTATTACCAACTGACCGACACCGGTACTCTCATGTGTTGGTACAACAAGCGGGGGGATCGATTGCGCCGCCTGTTCTCCCAGCTAGGGAATGGTTTTCCGGCATTTTTTGCCAGCTGCTTGGCTCGAGCTCGAGCTCGACTCCTTCTGTAGTGGTGCTCGATGAGCCTTCCTGATTTGGCGCTCATAGTCTGAGTCAACAGGCATGGGAGCTTGTGGTTCAACCATACGAATAAAGTGGTCAACGACTTTATCGGGCACTTTGGCCTTTCGCGGTGGTGGCGGTTTTGGTCCAAAATGGGCGTCCAATTGGGCCCTCACTTCCGCTTCGTTTTCCACTTTGGTCATGTCGTAAGGCCTCTTCAGAAGAGGCATGAGGCTTGGACCATATTGAAATCGCTTGCCTCCTCCTATACCTCCTGTACTACCTCGACTTGTACCGCTACGTACCATAGCTGCGGCGGCTCTCTTCGGCGATTGCTGAGGCAGCGGAGACGGCTGACGTGGCTGAGTTGGAGCAGGAGGAGTGGCCTGACGCGGTATCGTACTTGGAGGAGGAGTGGCCTGACGGTGCGTTGGTGGACTTGAAGCGGGAGGACTGGCCTGACGCTGTGCCAGACTTGAAGCAGGAGGAGTGGCCTGACATTGTGCCAGACTTGGAGGAGGAGGAGTGGCCTGATGCATTGGTGGACTTGGAGGAGGAGTGGCCTGACGCGTTGTCTGAGTTGAAGTAGGAGGAGTGGCCTGACGCGGTGGCGGACTTTGAGGAGGAGTCGGCTGACACGGTGTTAGTGGCCTTCGAAAGATGATGCAATCCTTTCTCCATAGGATGATACGATGTATGGCCTCTCCCAGTGTGTGCTCCTCGTCACCTCCAGGAATGTCAAGCTCTAGCCCCGAATATTGGTCCACCACCTCATCAACCACGACACGAGCATAGCTGGCTGGAATCGGGTTGCAATAGAAGGTTCCTTCCGGGGGATTTGTACAAGAGATGGCGTCCGCCACCTTCGTGGATATGTTCTTCATTTGGAAGTGTAGCTCACAGTTAGTGTTCTCCATGATGTGATCCACAGGGTATCTATCCAGCAGTGCGTCGCCCGAGGCGAAACCCACGTTGCTTCTCAGCATGGATGGGATGGTGCTATCCGATGCTGGATCATCCGCTAGCTGCTGCCGTTGCTGAGACCCCCTTTCTTGGCTAAGTGAGTCGATCTGCTGCTGCTGCCGCTGGAATTGGAGTGCCAATTCCACGTGGCTTGCTTCTAGGCCTTGAAGGCGTTCTGCTTCCTACTTCCTCTACTCCCCCTCTACCTTACTCTTCTTCTCTCCTCCATCTTCCTTCTCGCACGGCTTCTGTAGTCGGCATTCCAGTCCGAAAAGCCCTCATACCACGGAACAACGCCCTTGCCTCGTGTTCTTCCCGGGTGTTCAGGATTTCCCATGGCACACGTAAGCTCGTCATTCTCTCGGTTGGGCATGAACACCCCCGTTCGAGCCTCTTCTATTGCAACAAGTAACTTATCTTCGGCTCCTTCAAGACATGCCTTCATCGAAACCTGGCCTGTCTTCGGGTCCAACGCCCCCCATGCACATAGAACCAAGTTTTGCACCTGGGGGCCAGCTCTTAGTAACTGGAGTGACCTCTGCATCCAGCATCTCTTGCTCAGAGTTATCCCACTTAGGCATTGCCACCACGTAGCCACCTGGCCCCAGCCTATGGAACTTCTCCTTTTTTGCGGCATTGGCCTTGTTTTTTGTCGACCGTTCCTTAGATAATTCTGATTCCTCGAATTTCATGAAAGCAGGCCAGTGTTCTCTTTGCTTCTCCAGTGTTCCCTTTAATTCTGGAGTCTTCTTTCCTCCTTTGACATAGTTGGCCCATATAGTTTTCTTGGGGTTGTTGAATGCAATTGCCATCTTCCTAAGAGCAGCATCCTTGACTATCTGCACATCTACATCTGTGAAATGATCTGGTAGGGTGAAATGTTCCATGAGAGATTCCCAAAGCTTTGATTTAGCTCTGTCGTCGACAAAAGTAAGATCTAGACGTTTCTTTGCTGGCTCTTTCCATTATTGAATGGAGATCGGGAGTTGGTCCCTCACAAGAACTCCGCACCGACGAACGAACTTGTTCGCAATGTTCTTAGGCGCGCTTGGTTCGCCATTAGTTTTGATGACATCGATGTTGTTCTTTATGCCCTCCTTCAACTTTTTGGCTTGGCCTCGCATTGTCCTGCTGCCTGTAGAAGATTTGCTCAATCCAGAGGGCCGAAAGAAGAAAGATTGATTCGTTAATATATCTTTAAATCATTTAAAACATGTGATGATCACCAGATGCCTGCTTATATAAATATACCTCGCCGGTCTCTGTTATTTCAAGATCAACATTTTCTTCATCATCATAATCATAGTTCATGACTTCATCAATTCGGTTGTCGCGATCGAATATCATATCATCACCCTCCCCGGTATTGTTCAGATATTGGGAGCCGTCATCTGTTTCATTCTGATCATTTGGCCCGCGAGGGGAGCGTATGAGCTCGAACATGGCCTCTTCTCCCTCTCTGCCGGTGTTGTTCGCCATAGCTTTTAATTAATTAATCCATAAGAAATATAAAACAATTTAGTATTCAATTTACAATGCATGCATGCAATCAATAAGGAAAAACTGAATCATAGTACATGATATGCATCATCGAATATAATCTCGAATACATCTTCTCAAATAATATATATAATCTCGAATACATCGTCTCGAATAAGCTAGCTAATAAAGATCGAATACTACAGAATAATCTAGGCAACTCGCGGTTCCTGAGGCACAGGCAGTGGACACCCAAAGAGAAGGAACCGTCACAAGATCACAGCTCCGGTCATCTCCCCAAATAACCTGTCAGGTATTGGAGAACCTGACGTCCATAGCAGCCATGTAGCGACGGACGTGCTTGTCCTCCTCCCTGACACGGTGACGTACCACCTCTAGCAGGGCCGGCTCCCTCCGCACCGAAAGTGGCCCACGCGAACGCCACAAAAGGAGCTCAGGGTCGACGACGGGACCCAGGGCCGGGTTCCTCACCAAGAGGCGAGCCCCTGAAGGTAGCACCTCCTAGTGCCAGCCCGGCAGAGCCCAGTCCCGGACATGAGTTCTCTAAAGAAGGGCATCGTTACGAACGGGTCGATGGCGAGGATGCGGGCCGGGCATCGCCCAGACAAATACTATATGCCACAAAAGTAACATTTTTAAATGATTGGATTGTGATTTCTTATATACAAATTTTAAAAATGATATCGTTGCATATGTCAAAGTTCTATATGCAAATTCTAAATTTCTATAACTAAAATTATAAGAAACTTAAAAAAACATCAATCATTCTCTAACAATTTGATATTAATCTAATTCATCTAGCTAAAACCAACATTTCTAAAATTTCTAACATTTCTATATAACTAACATTTCTATAACATTTCTATAACTAAAAACAGAAAAATTTCTAACATTTCTATAAATATTTGTATAACTAAAAACATAAAAAATACTAACAATTTTATAACTAATTAACAATGTGTGTGTGTGTCCATGGTGGGGCAGGAGCTCACCGACGAGGCGAGGCGATGGGGGCGGCGACGGGGACGGCGACGGGCGGCGACGACGGGGTTGGCGATGGGCGGTGACGGGTCGGGGCGGCGATGGGCGGCATTGATGGGGATGGAGACGGGCGGCGACGGGGACGACACGGCTACGGGCGACGATGGGGATGGCGACGGGGACGGGGGCAACGATGGGCGCGGCAGCGACGGGGCAGAGGAGAAGAAGCAGCGGAAAACTAACGAATTTTCGTAAGTGTTGTTTATATAGGAGGGGCCTTTAGTACCGGTTGGAGCCACCAACCGGTACTAAAGGTCAAATTTGGCCAGGCCAAGTGACGGGAAGTGCACCCCTTTAGTACCGGGTGGTGGCTCCAATCGGTACTAAAGACCCTCCCTTTCGTACCGGTTGGAGCCACGACTTGGTACTAATGGGGAGCGCTGGCGCAGGTGCTGTGCGGGCAAGTTTAGGCCCACCTCGCTAGCCGATGGGCGCCCGCACCTGCTTATAAGCCCCGCTGCGGTAGCTGTCTCAAGCTCCTCTCTATTGCAGGTCTTTTGGGCCTACCTCTGCTTGCATGCCCTGTTGGGCCTACTAGGCTAGCGGGCCTGCATCCTGGCCCAACTACAGGATGGGTTTCTAGTCGTATGCAGGCCGCTGTGGCCCAGTAGGCGGGCTTTTTTATTTAGTTTTTTTTCTTTTCTGCTTTATTTATTTTCTTTTATTTATTTGTGAGTTGTTTTTTGATGTATTTAGAGTTTCTTTGTGAATATTTTTGCTTTAGGTGCAAAAAATTACAAACTTTCTGTTAGTGCTAGTAATTTTCAAATTTGAATTATTTGAAATTTGTCTGAATCACTAGTTTGTGAATAATTTAACTTTAAAAATATATTTTTCAGTGATGATTTTTTTGTTTAATATTAGTGTATTTTATCATTATATTCAATTTGGTAATACTTAGGTTATTTAAAAAAAATGAAATGCCTTGTAATGGATGAGTTTTCGTCCAAAACCCTGATCCATCGAAAGAGATTGTCTATTTTGTACATGAAGTGCATACAGTTTTTGCTGTAACCCTCTCAACTTTTTTGCACATGCTATGTGGGTGAAATGATGATACCATGCCAATTTTCAACCTTTTCAGAGTTCATTTGAAGTGTTTTTCAATTTCAGGGTCATTTAGCAGAAAAATCAGTAAATGCATGAAAGAATTCGTTTGCACATAAAATTTCTTTGCATTTCAAATGCCAAAACACATAAGTACCCTAACTATTACAAAGATTCCCTCTAGTTTGTTCGAAGAGGCACTTTCCAGATATACAAGTCTGGAAACTCACTAGAGAATAAAGTGATGATAGTGAAGCCGATCACATCCCAGAGTGGGATCTTTGGGTGTGAAACTTTTTCTTCACGTGTGTCCCTTTGCGCTGTAACCATGGACAATATTCATCATTTAACTGGATGCTCGGGTCAATATTCACTGTGAAGGGAGCAATTTCATCAAACTTTTCGTAATCTTCTGACATGTCTGTTTTGTCATCCACTCCCACGATGTTTCTTTTCCCTGAAAGAACTATGTGGCGCTTTGGCTCATCATATGATGCATTCGCTTCCTTATGTTTTCTTTTTCTCGGCTTGGTAGACATGTCCTTCACATAGAAAACCTACTCCACATCATTGGTTAGGACGAATGGTTCGTCTGCTTACGCTAGATTGTTGAGATCCACTGTTGTCATTCCGTACTGCGGGTCTTCTGTTACCCCGCCTCGTGTCATATTGACCCATTTGCACTGAAACAAAGGGACCTTCAAACCACATCCATAGTCAAGTTCCCATATGTCCTCTATGTAACCATAATATGTTTCCTTTCCCGTCTTGGTTGGTGCGTCAAAGCGGACACCACTGTTTTGGTTGGTGCTCTTCTTATCTTGGGCGATCGTGTAAAATGTATTCCCATTTATCTCGTACACTTTGAAAGTCATTATATTCGAAGATGGTAACTGGGACAGCAAGTACATGTCATCTTCAATAGCGGCGTCATGCATGGCATGTGTCTGCAACCAGCCGGCGAAAGTCCCCATTTATTCACGTGTAATCCAGTCGTCAGACTGCTCCGGGTGTTTGGAGCGTAGAAAATTCTTGTGTTCCTCCATATACGGAGCCACCAAGGCGGAATTCTGTAGAAATGTGTAGTGTGCTTGAGTGAGAGAATGCCCATCCATACATATTATTTGATCCCGTCCTAGCGTGCCTTTTCCATCTAGTCTGCCCTTATGCCGTGATACAGGAACACCAATCGGCTTAAGGTCAGGAATAAAGTCAATACGAAACTCAATGACCTCCTCATTTTCATGGCCCTTCGAGATGCTTCCTTCTGGCCTAGCACGGTTATGAACATATTTCTTTAAGACTCCCATGAACCTCTCAAAGGGGAACATATTGTGTAGAAATATAGGACCCAAAACATTAATCTCTTCACATAGGTGAACTAGGACGTGCGTCATGATGTTGAAGAAGGATGGTGGGAACACCAACTCGGAACTGACAAGACATTGCACCAAATCATTCTCTAACCTTGGTATGACTTGGATCGATTACCTTGTGAGACATTGCATTGAGGAATGCACATAGCTTCACAATGGCTAATCGAACGTTTTCTGGTAGAAGCCCCCTCAATGCATTCGGAAGTAGTTACGTCATAATCACGTGGCAGTCATGAGACTTTAGGTTCTGGAACTTTTTCTCTGCCATATTTATTATTCCCTTTATATTCAATGAGAAGCCAGACGGTACCTTCATACTGAGCAGGCATTCAAAGAAGATTTCCTTCTCTTCTTTGGTAAGAGCTTAGCTGGCATGACCCTGATGTGTGCCGTCTTTTCCGTGCATACGTTGCTGGTCCTCCCGTGCCTCTGGTGTTTCTTTTGTCTTCCCATACACGCCCAAGAAGCCAAGCAGGGCCACACAAAGATTCTTTGTCACGTGCATCACGTCGATTGCGGAGCGGACCTCTAGGTCTTTCCGATATGGCAGGTCCCAAAATATAGATTTCTTCTTCCACATGGGTGCGCGTCCGTCAGCGTCATTCGCAACAGGTTGACCGCCAGGACCCTTTCCAAAGATTACCTTCAAATCCTTGATCATATCATGTACATCAGCACCAGTACGGTGGCGAGGCTTCGTCCGGTGATCCGCCTCACCTATGAAATGCTTGCCTTTCTTTCTTGCGGGATGCCTACTCGGAAGAAATCGACGATGTCCCAAGTACACATTCTTCCTACAATTATCCAAATATATACTGTCGGTATCATCCAAAAAGTGCGTGCATGCACGGTATCCCTTGTTTGCCTGTCCTGAAATGTTACTGAGAGCAGGCCAATCATTGATGGTCACGAACAGCAATGCATTTAGGTCAAATTCTTCCTGTTTGTGCTCATCCCACGCACGTACACCTTTTCCATTCCACAGCTGTAAGAGTTCTTCAACTAATGTCCTTAGGTACACATCAATGTCGTTGCCGGGTTGCTTAGGGCCTTGGATGAGCACTGGCATCATAATGAACTTCCGCTTCATACACAACCTAGGAGGAAGGTTATACAAACATAGAGTCACAGGCCAGATGCTATGGTTACTGCTCTGCTCCCCAAAAGGATTAATGCCATCTGCGCTTAGACCAAACCATACGTTTCTTGCGTCACCTGCAAGCTCCTCCCTGAACTTTCTCTCAATTTTTCTCCACTGCAACCCGTCAGCGGGTACTCTCAACTTTCCATCTTTCTTAAGGTCTTAACTGTGCCATCACATAGCCTTGGCATGCTCTTTTTTCTGGAACAAACATTTCAACCGTGGTATTATAGGAGCATACCACATCACCTTGGCAGGAATCTTGTTCCTAGGGCGCTCGCCCTCGACATCACCAGGTTCATCGCGGCTGATCTTATAGCGCAATGCACCGCATACCAGGCACGTGTTCAAATCCGCGTACTCACCGCGGTAGAGGATGCAGTCATTAGGGCATGCATGTATCTTCTGCACCGCTAACCCTAGAGGGTAGACAACCTTCTTTGCTTCGTATGTACTCTCTGGCAATTCGTTATCCTTTGGAAGCATCTTCTTTAACATTACCAACAACTTTCCAAATCCCTTGTCAGATACACCATTCTCTGTCTTCCATTGCAGTAATTCCAGTGTGGTGCCCAGCTTTTTCTTGTCAGCTTCACAATTCGGGTACAACAATTTTTTGTGATCCTCTAACATGCGCTGCAACTTCTTCTTCTCCTCTTCACTTGTGCAGTTTCTCTCTGCATTGCCAATGGCCTGACCTAGATCATCAGTTGGCTCATCTGCAGATGCCTCTTCTTTAGCTTCTTCCTGCATTACCGGCTCAGCTTCTTCCCGCATTGCCGGCTCAGCTTCTTCCCCCATTGTTGTATCATCGTATTCAGGGAACCCATGGCCAGGATAGCTCTCGTCGTCCTCCTATTCTTCATTTTCTTCCATCATAACCCCTCTTTCTCCGTGCTTGGTCCAAACATTATAGTTGGGCATGAAACTAGACTCAAACAGGTGGATGTGAATGGTTTTTAACTTAGAGTAATTCTGATCATTCTTACAGCCAACACATGGACAAGGCATAAACTATCCGCCCGCTTGTTTTCCTCAGCCGCAAGCAGAAAAGTATGCACGCCATTAATGAACTGGGGAGAGCATCGATCATCGTACATCCATTGCCGACTCATCTTCATTACACAACACCGAAAGGACCAAATTAATAAAGTTCATACAACACTTAAATGCAAAAAACAAATAACTCTCTAGCTAAAGATTTTAAATGCAACAAGAAATGCGATCAAGATTGCAACTAAGGTAACAATTGATCCAACAACATAATGATACCATGCCTCACTATCAATGGCATATTTTCTAATCTTTCTAATCTTCAAGCACATTTTCTCCATCTTGATCTTGTGATCATCGACGACGTCGGCAACATGCAACTCCAATTCCATCTTATCCCCCTCAATTCTATTCAATTTTTCTTTCAAATACTCGTTTTCTCTTTCAACTAAATTTAACCTCCCGATAATAGGGTCGGTTGGAATTTCCGGTTCACATACCACCTAGATAAAAATATCTATGTCAACTTGATGGGCATAATTTGTCATAAACACGAAATGCAACAAATAGTTTTAAAAGAGAATATACCACATCCGAATCATAACACGGACGAGGGCCGACGGGGACGGATATCAAAACCATGGCACTATGTATAACAAACAACGTACGTGCCGGGTAAGATAATTATACGAGTAACTATATATCCAAATCACATAAACATGAATTTTTTATATAAAAAAGATAAGAACAAGAGGTTCACCACAAGGTGGTGCCAGCGACGGGACGGTGCGGGTGATCGACGGTGGCTACGACGGAGATTTAGGAGGCACTAAGTAAACCACACCTACATATGCAAACTAAGTGTTATTTTGACCTCAAATTCCATATAAATCAAATACTACCACATATAATACCTCCCAAATTACTAAAACCCACAAATTAATCACTATATAAACCATTGCAAGAGCTAATCTAGCAATGAGAGATGAAAGGACAAAGTTGCTAACCTTTGTGATCGTTTGAATGGATGGGGGCATTCAAATCTTGACAAAATGTGTGATGAGCTTGAGAGGAAGAAGGGAAGAACAGAGAGGAGAGGGGAAAGGGGGAAGAATAGAGCGCTGGTGGACGAAGGGTTTATATAGGACGACCTTTAGTACGCGTTCGAGGCACGAACCGGTGCTAAAGGTGCTGGAATGGCCCCTGACTGACAACATCCTGCCACCACTCTCTTTAGTACCGGCTCGTGGCACGAAGCGGTGCTAAAAGTTTGGCATGAATCGGTACTAATGAGAGCGGTCCACCTAGCCATTAGAACCGGCACTAATGGTCACGTTAGTGCCGGCTCAAATACAAACCGGGACTAATGAGCTGAACGTTTGATCCTTTTTCTACTAGTCACTCTGAGGTGATCTCAGTCGGTAGGTGCTGTTGTGCTTTGCATGCCTTTGACTGTAGGGCAGTGTCCTTGGGAAGGGTGTCTAGGTCAGGCCTATTACCCTACCCTAGGTACATGTCATTGTCAATGTCATCTTGAAAATCTCCTGGACATCCCTCCGCATGTCTGCAGAATGTATACATAGTTGCCATTCATTCAAGGGCATAATGATATGATAGTAGTAAATAAGCAGGCTCATAAGTGAAGGCTGACAAATTATCCAGTGATTCAAGCATCTTGTCACACTCGTCAAGAATGAAATGCCTCACATTCTTCAAAGAAAGGTCCTTGTCTCTAGCTAGAGCCAGAATCCTCCCAGGTTTGCCCACAACGATATGGGGGCAGTCGTTCTTGAGCAAATCCTTGTGTTTCTTGATATGAACACCTCCATAGAATACATCAACATTTAATTCCGACAGAAATTTGCTGACTCTCTCGAACTCGTTGCAAATCTACATAAGACAAGGGAGGCGAATGAGCAAACTAGGGAGAAAATGCATGAGAATAAAACAAAGTATATATTCACAAGCCCACCTGGTAGGCCAGCTCTCTGGTGTGGCACAATACAAGTCCTACCACCTGACCAACAGTAGGATCGATCTGCTGGAGAGACAGCTGTAGACCAATTCTTTCGGGACCTATTGACAGTTTTTTGTAAAATTAATTTTATTTCTCTATGGCCAAGTTCAACCTGACCAGTAGACTGAGGATGATAGGGTGATGCAATTCTATGGTTAACATCATACTTAGGAAGCATTTTGCGAAAAGCACCATGAATAAAGTATGAACCACCGTCATCATTAAACATCTAGGGACTCCAAACTTTGGGAAAATAACATCCTTAAGCATTTTAATAGAGGTATTGTGATCATCACTACTAGTTGGAATAGCTTCTACCCACATAGTAACATAATCAATAGCAACCAAAATATGAGTATATCCATTAGAGGAAGGAAAAGGTCCCATGTAATCAAAACCCCAAACATCAAATGGTTGAACATGAAGTGAATAATTC
The DNA here is from genome assembly GCF_002162155.2 of Triticum dicoccoides. NCBI lineage: Eukaryota > Viridiplantae > Streptophyta > Magnoliopsida > Poales > Poaceae > Triticum > Triticum dicoccoides. Next base: position 708,907,827 of record NC_041381.1, read on the forward strand.
ATAGGTATTTCCTAACGCTTACCAATATTACTGTGACGCCCGGAGACCGATGCGCCAGATGTCTTCCGTTTATTCGCCGTCGTTGCCATGCCATTCATTTTCTTGTTTCACTTTGCCATGTCAACATGCGTATTTCATCTGCATGTTTTTCAAAACTTGCATCCATCCGGGTCTCCAAGTTCCCTCCATTATCCATTCTGAGTCCGACCACACTCGCACGCGCCCGCGGCACCTCCGAAATATTATTTTATAAGTGGCATAAGAATGCTCTCTGAATGGGTTGAAAGTTGGCATAAAGTATTATTATAGCGTAGGTAGACTGCCTGCCAAATTTTGTCGCATTCGGAGTCCGTTTGATAGCCCAACCATCATCAGTAGCGGCACTATAGCCAGTATATTCATCGGACGTTTTTGGTATCCGAAAACCATTGCCGGACCGCATTTCGTCTCTCTCTTCTCAGCCCATGCCCCTCTACATAGCCCATCTAGCCCACCTACACTACTCCTCCGTTTCGAACCATTCGATCGAGATTAAACTATCAAAAAACGGACTAAAACCCCCTAACCTAGCCCCTCTTACTATATATGGACGCCCTAGCCCCCCCCCCACTTTTGGAAACCCTAGCTCCCGCCTCATTTTCTGCGCCCCACCTCTCTACAGCCGCCACCTTACGCCCCTGTCTTCCACCTCCCGCCGTGAGCCCGCCAAGCCCGCGCGCGGCCCAACCCAGCACATCTAGGGCCCGAGCGAGCCCGCGTCGCGCCGCCACCCGAGCGCTTTGCCTCGATCCGACGCCCCTCACCTTGTCGACCTCGCCCCGCCTCCATGCCCCATCACCAGAGAGCCCCTCCTCCCGTCTATGGCCCCGCCTCCTCGCTCAGGGCACCGGCAGAGGAGCTCCGCAGCACCAGCCACCATCGGGGCCCCGCCATGGGTGCTCGCCGTCGTGCCGAGCTCCCGGCGTCTGTGCCCCCTGTCGACCTTGGATCCGGCTACCTGGCCTCCTCCTTGCCAGATCCGGTGGATCCCCGCCGGTCCCCTGCCTCACCGCCGCCCGCCGTCGCCATGGAACCGCCGCTACCTCCCCTGCCTCGTCCCCGCTCGGGATCGAGGAGGAGGACGCTCATCGCTCGCCTCGCCTGGCAGCATGGGCCACCGCACGCCCGAGCAGCCCAACTCCGTTCTGGCCTGCTTGGCCTCTTCCTCACCATCCGGCCCACGGGCCCAATTTGAGCACCGACCCTATCCATCGCCATGTGCACGTTATAGTATTTGACGCCCAGTTCTATTTATGAAACGCCCAAGTCTTTTGACTAAAAAACATCACATATGCATTTTTGTCATGCCATAACTTTGTGCATGTTTATCCGATTGGAGTGTATAATATATCAAAATGTTGTGCTCTCTGTGCTCTACAAGATGGTGTGCTTTCACTACTAGGAAAAGGGCTATAGATGGAATTGACACTAATGGCGCACTAGACATGTGGTGCGCCATTACTATATACTAATGGCGCACCATGTGTTGGTGCGCCATTAGTGTGCAAATACTAATGGCGCACCACATCCACGGTGCGCCATTAGTAAAAAAAATTTTAAAAAAAAATTTCATCAAAACTACTAATGGCGCACCATGGGAGTGGTGCGCCATTACTAGTTACTAGTAATGGCGCACCACTCCCACGGTGCGCCATTAGTAAAAAAAGTTTTTTTAATTTTTTTTTCAAAACTACTAATGGCGCACCGTGGGAGTGGTGCGCCATTACTAGTTGAACTAGCAATGGCGCACCACCCCCATGGTGCGCCATTAGTAACTTGGCCACCACTTCCACCGAATGCACCCCCCTGTGGACCGCCTTTTCAGTTTTAAAAAAATAAACAAAAATGATGGAAATGTCAAAAAATAAAAGAAAATAAGTTTCCCATGTGATATGTGGTCTAGTTGTTGTAAAAATTTACAAATATGAATTTCGACTTTATTTGCGAAATCTCTCGAGAATTTGTAAAATGGGCATAACTTTTGCGTACAGACTCGGATGAAAAAGTTTTTTATATGAAAAATCATCTACTCGAAAAGTTACATCCGAATTTAACCGGGGGAACCCCGTTAAACATTTTCAAAATCCCCAAAAACCTAACAGAAAAAAAGTTACGGGGCTTTTAAGATCTAGAGGCAAAAAAATTCAAAAAAATTCAAACCTACCCATGGTGCGCCATTACTATCTTCCCGCCTTCAAAATTCAAAATAAGTCAAAAAAAAAATAAAAAAATAGTTACTAATGGCGCACCTGCCCATGGTGCGCCATTAGTATCTTCCCGCCTTCAAAATTCAAAATAAATCAAAAAAATAAAAAAAAAGTTAGCAATGGCGCACCTGCCCGCGGTGCGCCATTACTATGCCATATATATGGCTGGGCGTGGTCCTCTCCTCCTTCATTTTTCTCCTCCACTCCACCTCTCATCCACTCCATCTCCTCCTCTCCTCCACTCCATCTTCCCTTCTCTCCTCCGCCATACTACCCTCCTCCTCTCCGGTGACCTCCTCCTCCTCCTCTCCGGCGACCTCCTCCTCCTCCTCTCCGGCGACCTCCTCCTCCCTCCTCTCCG
>NC_041381.1:708910753-708992773 GCF_002162155.2 Triticum dicoccoides
CGACGACCTCCTCCTCCTCCTCTCCGGCGAACTCCTCCTCCTCCTCTCCGGTGATGTAGGCGAGCGCCTCTCCGGTGACCTCCTCCTCCTCCTCTCCGACGAACTCCTCTCCGGCAAAAGAACATGGCAAAAGAACGTACAAGATCCAAAAACAGGAACAAAATTTGAAATAATATCGTGCCAAAAAACGAGCAAAAAAACAAGCAAAAAATGGGCAAAAAAATCACGATCCAGATCCAAATTCAAAATTCAAAAATAGCAATGGCGCACGGTGGGGGTTAGACGGTGCACCATTACTATTTTCCCGCCTTCAAATTTCAAAAATACTAATGGCGCACCGTGGCCTATACTAATGGCGCACCACTGGCCTATACTAATGGCGCACCGTGGCCTATACTAATGGCGCAACGGTGGTGCGCCATTAGTAAAAAATACTAGTGGCGTGATACTAATGGCGCACCAGTGATGCGCCATTAGTAGGCAAAACTGGTGCGCCATTAGTAGCCCTTTTCTTAGTAGTGTTTGTGTCCATGTTAGGGCTCATCTTGATTCCATATTAATCGTTGCAAAAGTGCTAAGTGTTTTTAAGTGCAAAAAACTGATGTAACATGCCATTTTGTGTTTTTCATATCATTTCATGTGATTTTCTTTTGAGCAACATGCCTATATTTTTAGAAGCACAATCATGTACACTTTGCAATGGTGTAACTCATTTTTCATGATATGCCCTGTGTTGATTAGGACAAGCTTGCGAAGTGGGCTACTCATTGTTAGAGTCAGTAATTTTTGTCGTCTGAAACTGTTATATTATGTTGCCATGTTTACTTGATGCTACCATCAAATATGTGCATATTTTGGAGATGGCCATTAAGCATGTTTTGAAGATCATGTTATGCTCTATCCAACCATGCCATTTTTTGCAATTATAGCCTACAGTAGCTTGTTGTTTTGATGCTCTCAAATTGCTGAAAAATATATCTATCAGCCTATTAGGAGTAAGTTCATTTTTGCAAAGTGCATAGTTAGTGTTGTGCATATCCTATGACCATATTCTTGACATGAGTAGATGCACAAACATGCCACCTTACTGTTGGTTGTATTTTCATGCCATGATATGTTGTGTGTTGAGTTAAACAAGCTTGCAAACATGTCCAGTAAAATCCAGTCTGAAAAACTGTTATCATTTGCATTCTTGCCATGATGTTTTAAACATGTTCTTGTGGTTTTCAGCAGTAGCTCAGTAATCATGTTTTTTAGTGCTTGACATGTACTTAAATGCCATGACCTTGGTTGCCATGTAAACATGCCGTAGCCTCCCTTAAGCTTTCTCTCAAGTGGTCATTATGCTAAATCTGTCAATCTGTTGACAACATGCTCCATTTTGCAAAGCTCATTGTAACACTACAAGAAATCTGTTATTACATGACGGATCCAATCCGTCACGCATAATTGAAAAACTGTCATGGGTGTCCAGACATGACGGATGTGAAATCCTTCATGTATATCGCGTCATAATTTGACATTGTACCTTCCTTGACGGTACCTGACCATCACGGATCTGCCCCAAGCCCGCCCAGGACCAGCAGACCGTCATGGACTGAAGCCACATAGGATTTTCAATTGCCACATGGCTGCCTACATGGATACTATTCTTTGTCATAAAATTCGTCATGGATTATGTAAATTAAATCAAGCCCATTAGGCCATTTATTTCGGCTTAATTTTGACCCAGTATGTTTTTAGCATAATGCATCACACAAATCCTAATTCCAGTTTTGACCCAAGAGGAAGTATTTGCAAAGTGTCAAACAGTACACAGTTCATTCAGTATACAACCATCTGTATGTATCAACGTACCAGTTTATAAAATCCTCCAAAATCCTCTACGAAATGGTAACTTACAACATAGATTAACAAAATATATCACACATCAAGGTTAGGAACTAGTACAATCCATTTTACATCAACAAAACATATAAACTATTGAGACTTGTTCACGTTCTTGTCCTCGGCCCTTTGTGGCAACCGTCATGTCATGATTGATTGTGATGGGCAACACCAAGTAGCTCGTTACCTAGCATATTTACAAGAATATTAGATATTTGTAGATACAAATAGATAGTACAAAAAAGAGAATTACTGCAGAGATAAAAAAGAATTACATCTCCAAGATTCTTCAATTTTTATAGTAACAATACTTGCTGCCGACTTGACCATCATAGTACTATTATTTATAACAGGAAACAATAATGAAATGAACCAGTATATATGTTATACAAGATGACAGCTTGCATGAGAACTACAAATTTAGTCTATATACATGGCTTAAAAATTACTTCACAATTATCAAGGTACAAGCCAAATCTGAACACAGGAACAAAAGTTGATGGCCAATCTGGTACTGTATCGAAGCAAAGCAAGGCTATTAAGGTACAAGCGGAAGTATGAAGTTTCTTTTCTTCATTGGTTCATGTTGTACAGATTGCATTCTTAGACAAGGAGAACCAAAAATTTATCACCATGAAATAGTAGGCACTACTTAACTATAAAATCCTATCACATACCCTCCAACAATTTCATATTTAATATCTTTGGAGCAAATCAGAAGCATGTCTTTGTTTCTTGTGATCTTAATTAGTGTATGTAAGCTTGAACACGCATATACATAATAGTAAAAAGTCACCTTAATTTATGCAAGCTATAATACTTCATGCACACAATTAATTAAGTATGACATGGGATCTCGGGGGACTTACATGTACACCATGGAGTATCAATTTCTAAGCTATTTTGATGGAATTGCATTAGGCGAGATTTTTTATCAAACACCTCGGTAAACATGTGAAAGGCACACCTACAATTGGAATGTTTCAGCATCTACACCTATGGGGCAGCATGCCGTGTAACAAGAAATCAGAGAAAGAGAGTCATAGTGAAATCCAGGACAGAAGTAAGAAGATAAATTGGATTGTTTTTATATGAAATCAAGGCCTACAAATGTGCAGAGACATTCAGTGGTGGACTTTGTGATTTACAAACATCAATATTACATCACTTTGAATTTTCTTGGAACCGTTCTGAAAAAGGAGCCTCCGCTTTCTATGTATATATACGCTTGCATAAAGAATATATACCAATGACATCCACTAAACAATGGCATTAGAAAACCAAGTTAACCACCATGAGAACATATCTAGATAATAACAAAGATATATCAGCTGGGCAAAATATGGATGCTCAAGGCACGTGTATATACAAACTATGGCCAAGCTATTTTAAGAGGACTTAAGAGGTCAAATCTTCAAGCACTATATGTATCTAAGTCTGCTCTAGTTTCCATTATAAACAAATAAAACAGAGTAAAGGGCAGGAAAAGGTTTGTTTTTACATCTTGTCAGACGGAGGCATTTACTACGTAATATCCTGAACTTGGTGACATGTACTGGAAACAAGGAATTCATCATCAAATTGTGATATATATTAAATTGAGCAAAGATCAGGAGCCTACTTGTATGTGCATCAATTATATAAGCGGATGAAGTACAAGGATGTCAGCTACTTCTAGTTACGCATATAAAAAATAGTATCATCGATTGTATAAGCAGCTTGGCATTAACCCAGTAACATTCAAGCATGAGTTGTACCAGATTTTGATTGTACCAATAACCGAGAATACATAGTCGTCAGCTATTTTGGCTTCCCATTTCCCTTCCAAGTAGTCTTTTTCTTCCAAAGGGACTTGTCTTTCATAACAAAACATAGAAAAATACTAAACGCATATTTGTTTGCTGATAATAAATGGGATCAAACTAAGCATTCCATGGCAACAAGCAACACCCTCATCTTGGTACAATAGCATGAAAATTCATGTGGTATAATTTTCATCAACTTGATTGTGGGGAAATCAATACGATGGCTATTTTCACCACATAAAAAATAGAAAGTTTGCACATATTATATAATAGAGAAGCAGTGTAATAGCAGGTCTAGTTAACAAACAATCTACTCTTGGCCAATCGATTCAGTGAGATGAATGAATTACTTTCCCTCCATAAACAAGAAAAATCGAAGGAACCAACAGGAGCATCTGATGGACATTTACTTATTAAACTAGTAGTTGCTTAACTAAGTAGCAGATCTCACAAATTTTACACTGCTAGTACTCACACGGTGAGAGAAGAAAAACAACATAGCCAGCAATGCTAGTCTATTGATGGCTGTAACCTGCGAGTATCAGGAAACAAAGTGGCCACATTTTTTGCATCCGGTTTAGTCCAAGAAAATTTGAGAGCCCCTAGAGAACTATCCAAGAGCATAGCAACAATCATTTGGAAAGAAAAGAAAATAGAGCGAGAGGGTCGACCTTCTTGTTCTGCGGGGAATCATGGTGGGCGGGGCAGATGACCTCACTGTCGACCTCGTCTTGCTCATGGGGCTTGAGCGTGGGGTCCTGGTCGTCGCCGTGCATGGATCTGGAGAGGAGGAGAGCTCATGCTGATCTAAATAAAAGCAAACAAAAGTCTATTGGAATGGGGGAGAGAAAGAAGGAACGAAGGAGAGAGGAATCGATGGGGAGAAGTAGTGAGGGACCCTATGCGGTGTGTCGTCGTCACCGGCGAGCTCAAGCTCGGGCCTCCCGCAGGTCACGGTCGTTATCCTCTCCTCGTTCAATGCTTGCTGCTGCGAATCTCTGGATGGTGAGGAAGTTTCATGACCTGGGAGATGGAGCAGCGGGGCCCTTGCCGCAGATCCATGGATCTGGTCCTTGGTTGTGAGTAGCGCGCTGCGGCGGCTAGGGTTAGCCACCGCTTCCATCGGGCCACTGGTGCCGCCGTCGCCATGGATCTCAGGCCGCCGTCATCGATTGGAGGCAGGGAGGTGGAGGCAGAGGACTGGGATGAGAAGAGGAGAGATGTTGCCGCGGCGGATGGAGGAAGGAGATTGGGGCAGTAGTGTGTTAGGTTTAGGTTATATACAGGAAACGTCTAGGACTTTAGGCGGGCTTTTGGCGGGCTTGAGGGGTTGTACTGGGCCGTTCATGACGATTTTTGAAACTGTCATCCGAAATCCGTCATGCATTAATAGGTTTCTTGTAGTGTAATTAATCTATGCATCTTATAAATTGTGCCATTGGTTTAATTGGAAGTATGCCATGTATACTACATGCTCATGTCCTTTTCATAATTATTAAAATTTATGTGCTTGCTGTTATGTTCCTCCAAATCATCATCAAATGTTCATGTTTTACATTCCCAGGTTCAGTCTGAGAAGCTGCTATTTTATGGTTGCATCTTGTCTTGATGAATGCCATGAACTTGTTGCTCCTATACAAATGCCATGTTGTGTTACTTGAGTTCTATGTTATGTATTATCATGGTATGCCTTTTGATGCCATGATCTACTACTGTAGCAAACTTGTTTCATGTCTCCAACATGCCATCATATTAACTCTGCTCACGTTCTATTAAAGTGGCAAAAATAATTATTTTTTAACTAAAAATAATTGAAAACAACAATTAAAGGACAAAAACAACTATATAAGCAAACCAGTACTATTTTAATTAACATCCTAATTTAAATTATTATAAAAATAATAAAATAAATCTTACTGTGATAACAATCTGACATGTGACTAGGAGCAAAAAGAATTAGATTAAAACCTATCTTTAAACTCAAATAATTCACAGTCTGGTGTTTGAAGTAAATTTGAACAAATTCATATTTAAATCATTCAAATTCAAAAACTAATGGCACAAAAAGAAACTAGACAAAATTTTGAATCTAATGCAGAAGGAATCACTCAAAAACATCAAATATCGTAAAAGATATAAGCAATTTAAAACAGAAACTAAAAACAGGAAACAAATGGAAAAACAAAAAACAAATTTCAGAACCCCAATCTTTAGTTCCAGTTTGAGACACGAACCGGGACTAAAGGGCATCACACCCTTTAGTCCCGGTTGGTGTCTCAAACCGGGACTAAAGGTCCCATTTGAACTGGGACTAATGCCTTCCCGACACCCTAGCCACTTGAACCGGGACTAATGCTCATATTAGTCCCAGTTCGTAATGCAACCGGGACTAAAGGGTGCATTGAGCTTGGACCAAAGCCCTGTTTTCTACTAGTGTAGGTAAGGTCGAACCGAAGTCCACCGCTTCGGCCACTAATGAAATTTGTATGCAGACAAAAGTAAAGAATGGAGAAAGATTATTGTTGATTATCTGCAAAATCCTAGCAAGTGGGTGAACAATATGGTTCGAAGAATGACTTTGAGATACATATGTATGGAACTTTATCATCCGATTGTTCATGAAGTTGAGAAGGTTTCGCCCAAGTTTGCATTAAGGATTCAAAAAAATAATGGCCAATATATAGTTATTGCCCAAAGCATATAAATGGCCGATAGAGTGTCGACATCGTCCTTGGAAACAACACGGTACAAGTTATTCTTCGGCGCGCTAGCTATGCCGAAAAACAGGGGGGGCATGTGTTGACGTTCAAAAGTGGCCCGATCATAAAGAGTAGCTTGAAGCTATGTCAAGATTAATTCAAATTTATTGTTGAAAGTCACCGTGGGATGGCTCTCTTCGAGAAGATCAAGATGGATATGAAGATGGTCTAAAATAGAGCTTGGATGCAAAAGTTATGACAATTTCAAAGATGCTCATGTTGAAACCAGATTAAAGAATGACTTGGAATCCAATTAAGATGGTCTCGGATGGAAAACGTTTCAACATGAAAGTTGTGCGTCTCCTCAAAACGGTTGATTTGATATAAAAATAGTCTTAATGCGAGGTCACATTAAAAAGTAACAGCCAATACAAGACACTGTTGTAGTAGATGGCCGCACACTCCGGGGAGAACCATCCGGGTTTCAGATTTTTCTGCCGCAGACTTCATAAAACAGCCCAAAACCCCATCAAGATGGCCTCTCATGAAAAAACATTCAACATGAAAGTTGTTCATATCATCGAAACGGTCAAAATTTCTTTTCGGCTCGTTTCCATCCGAGATCGTTTACATCCTAAAAAAATACCCGGAAGATGCAACCAGTTTCAAACCGAACAGTTTTCGAAACTTCGGAGAAAACCATTCGAATTTAACTGGGGTTTTGGACGTGAATCCAAGCCTTTTCCTGGCATGGGAAGTCCAGCCGCCTCTTATATACCTAAGGGGTGACGGCCGATTGAACAACACAGAATCGAAAAAATCATCTTCCACTTTTTGTCTTTTATCTTTTCTCCTTAACCCTAGTTCTTCTTCTTATCATTCTTCGCTTGTTCATCGTTTGTAGGGCGGCGATCCATGAGGCCCTAGGGGCAATCAGTTCGACCTAGGGCAGCCCATAGCCGCCACGTGCCCTGGTGGGGTCCCTCCAGGGCGTGTGGGGTTTCGGGTATATAAAACCGCTCGTCGGATTCCTTGCGTACCGCACTTTCGGTCGGATCTCCTTCGACGTGAGCTGCAGTGCATCACCCCCAGCGTCAAAGCTACGCGGTGACGTGTTCATGTGCGAACAAGCTTCTTTCTTGGTGTGTGCGTTGAGTGTGTATGTGGTGTTTCTGACCATGTGTTTGTGTTCATGAGAGAAGAACAGATAGTTGTGTGAGGCAACAAAGAGGAAGAAGAAGAGGCGTTGCGAGGAGGCAGCGCCGACGAAAAGAAGTAACTTGCATCTTGTTAGCTCGCAAGAAAATAAATAAGAAGAGAAGAGAGATCAAAGGAATTGATGGATTGACGATTGATCGCAGTTCCTTAGATAGATCGTGGACGAGCGCCGGGAATAATGAAAATCCTATCTTGGAAATGCTTTGGTATGCTCTCTACCATGACAGTTAGAGAGCTCTTCGATCTCCATGGGTGTGTTCATCCGCAAGTTAATGTTTTATATGAGTTGTATCTTAATAAAATTAGCTGAATGTTCCTGCGTTTCCACGGATTTCCAGGAAATATAGAGGATATTCATTGGCGTTTGACTGACTTGGATGAGAATCTAGTCTGGCTCTGTGGTAGCGTCCTCATGCGGTGGTTTAGTAGCCAAGTTTTTGGATTAGTTCATCGGGAGGATCTCGAAGATAGGGTGGATTCAGAGACAACCAGACAAACATAGTGCCAAATGCGGTCCTCAACACATGCGCTAGAACTAGATAGCCACACATTGTTTGATATATTATTCTAGAGTAGAATTTGAATAATTTTGTTTCCATTGTTGAAAATGTTTACTCTAATTATGGAGAACCGTCAGAACAGGCACGACTCGTGTTGAAAATGAGTTGTATCTGAAACTGATTTTTCCCTTTGTATGTGTTGAGTTGTCACTGGTTTCGTGTTCTAGAAATATTTTCTTCTCATAAAAGTCCCGCCACCATCACGGTTTTCTCCCAGCCCAAGGGGGGCATGCGGTAGAAACGCCACCCTAGTTTGATCCCGAGATATGAGGTTTTCCTCAGAGTTATCCATGTGGCTGGAAGGGCGAACACCATGAGTAGACGACATGTTCAAGGAGAAAGCGGCAGCCAAGGGTGCTGCCGTCGTTTGCCTCGGCTAACAGCCAACAAACGGAGAACACGTACGGAGCTCTAAAGATGACAAAGATTTCTAGGTAGAGTGCATGATTTTAGATGTAAGTAAAAAATCATAGCCAACAAATTTATCTTTCACTCGAAGTTTTTTTTTGGAAATGGAGGTGTACCCCCGGCCTCTGCATCATAATGATGCATGCAACCATCTTATTAAAAAAATCCCGAAGTATCACAGTCATTAAAGTATTACAGCTCGCAAGTGGAGTGAAGCAAATGAATAAAAGGAAAATACATGCTGACAATCACAACCGGTACGGCAATATGAAGGATAAGCTTCCTAGACTCCTATCCTGTTATGCGACAGCAATCCAAACCGGTTGAATATAGCCCGCGCTACCATCTCCCACTGGTTGCACCCAGTAACCAAAGGCTCCCTGGAGTCCATAGGAGTGAGTAAGGACCACGTACGGATCTATGCGGTAGCTCTGAAGATGACCTGCAAGAAAGTTAAAGTGTGTTGTCTGTTAAAAATCAAATCATTCCTATAGTTCCATATTGCCCACAGAAGCTCACATATTCCAATCCGAGTACAAGCCGCCGTAGTATGTTCAACCCCATTTAACCACTTTCCAAACAACGACTCAATGTCAACTAGAGGATTAATGTTGAAGGCTATATGAATCGTTCTCCAAAACAATTTGGCAACTGGGCATTCAAGGAATAAATGTTGTATTGTTTCATCATGATTAAAAAAACAACAACGTGAACTACCTACCCATCGCCTCTTGATTAAGTTATCCTTGGTGAGTATTACTTGCTTGTGGATAAACCACATAAAAAATTTAGTACGCAAGGGAACCTTAATCTTCCAAATGTGTAACGATCTTGAGATTGGGCCAGAATTATTCAAATCCATATAGAAAGATTCCACCGTAAAAACTCCATTTTTAGCTAATTTTCATTGCATCGAATCCGGTTTGTCGGAGAGTTGAACATCTATCAATCTCTAAACCAAGGGCATCTAGGCAGTCCATCGTTCACCAACTAACGCGCATCAAACCGAATATTCAAGGGAATCGTTTCGAAAACTATGCCTACGTAATCCTCCTTATGTTGCACAATGTTATAATGGGTTGGATATTGTACAGACAAGGGCGTCTCTCCTAACCACGTATCCTCCCAAAATCTTGTTGACATCCCATTGCCCACCAAAAATTTGACCCTATGAAAGAACAAGTCCTTCATTCTCATAAGCCCTTTCCAAAATGGCGAGTCAGTTGGTCTGATGGTAACCTGGGCGAGTGTTTTCGACTGCAAATATTTATTACGCAAGATCTGTGCCCACATGCCCTCTGGCTCTGTCTCTAGCCTGTAGAGCCATGGCATCTATTCTTGATTTCTAAGTTCTCAATACGGAGGCCCCCCTGGTCTTTTGGTCGGCAAAGGATATCCCATCGCGTGAGTTAGTATTTCCTCTTGGCCTCATCTGACTGCCAGAAGAACCGAGATCTAAAGAAATCAAGTCGCTTCCTTACCCCGTTCGGAATTTCTAAGAACGATAGTAGGAACATCGGCATACTAGTCAGTACCGAAGTAATCAGCACTAGCCGACCTCCATAAGACATAAGCTTTCCCTTCCAGCAGCTTAGCTTTTTCTCAATTCGATCTTCGATACACTTCCATTCTTTATTAGATAACTTACGATGATGAATCGGAATGCCCAAATAACTAACAGGTAAAGAACCTAGTTCACACCTGAACAGTTGTCTATAAGTGTCTTGCTCGTCTTTGGCCTTCCCAAAGCAGAACAATTCACTCTTGTGAAAGTTTATCTTTAAACCAGACAATTGTTCGAAGAGACATAATACAAGTTTCATATTGCGCTCTTTAGCAATGTCATGTTCCATGAATATGATAGTGTCGTCCACGTATTGTAAGATGGATACTCCTTCATCTACTAAATGAGGAACTAACCCCTCCACTTGACCATGTTGCTTGGCTCTACCAATAAGAATGGCCTACAATGATATTCTCTCTGCACCATTTTATTTAATTCTGCGTTGGCAGGGTCTTGAACTCAAGACCTCTTGGCTCTGATATCATATTCAATTCATGCTCCAACCAACTCATCCAAAAGTCCGAACTGATGGAGGGAGGCGGGTAATATATTTTAACACTTAACTTTATCATATGCCTTCTCAAAATCCACTTTGAAGATCACCCCATCTAGCTTCTTCGAATGGATTTCATGTAGCGTTTCATGCAAAACGACCACTCCTTGAAGTATGTGTCTCCCTGGCATGAACGCTGTCTGGCTCGGTTGTACCACTGAATGAGCAATCTGTGTCAATCTATTGGTACCCACCTTTGTGAAAATTTTGAAACTCACATTAAGAAGACATATGGGCCTGAATTGTTTGATCCGAACTGCTTCCTCTTTCATTAGCAATAGCGTAATCAGGCCAAAGTTCAGATGAACAACTGTAGATGACAGTTAAAGAAATCATGAAACATAGGCATAAGATCATCCTTAATAATATGCCAACATTTCTTATAGAATTCAGCTGGAAACCCATCTTGTCCCGGTGCTTTATTCGGTTTCATTTGCTAGATTGCATCCAGAACCTCCTTCTCAGTAAATGGTGCAGATAGAATATCATTCTCCTCTACCTGGAGATGAGGGATATCTCCACAAACAGATTCATCTAGGGCCACTGATACGTCTCCAATGTATCTATATTTTTTTATTGTTCCATGCTATTATATTATCAATCTTGGATGTTTTATAATCATTTTATATCATTTTTAGGTACTAACCTATTCATATAGTGCCAAGTGCTAGTTGTTGTTTTCTGCTTGTTTTTTACATCGCAGGAAATCAATATCAGACGGAGTTCAAATGCAACAAATAGAATATTCAAACCACTACCGCCATCCATCAATACTTTGTTCAGTCAAGTGCCTCCAACAATTGGGTCGACTACCAATGCTTGTCGCCCTGGAGTAGCAACACGTGCTGGGTGATCGGACTGGTCGAACGTGATTGCAGTTTGTGACCACTTCAAATATGTTGTTGTTACCGGAGAAACCATGTTCACTTCTCTGTTTATGACTTTCAGTCGACTTTTGCTCACGATGTCAGCAAAAATCACTAAGGTAGAATTGACGTTGGGGAAACCATCATCCTCTTCTTTGTCTTGATCTTTATCAGATTCCTTCTCTTTCTCACTGGATTGCTTCTCTCGGAACTGCTGGATAAGGAGTCGACATTATCGAGTGGTATGCTTGGGATAAATCAGGTTTCCCTCTTCATCCTTCTTGGTGTGAATATGAAACGACAAATCTAGTACATGATTTCCTGCTTGATCTTTTACCTTCTTGGGGGTCCAGGGCCCCTTAAGTTTTCCCTTAAATTTTCCTTGGACCACAGCTGCAGTCTCACCAGGTCCTGCGGGTTCAGCTTTGCGTTTCTGCTTCCGACTGGAATTCCCTCCCCCAGTGTCCTGGACGACTGGTTTGCTGTTGCCACTGCGGAGTTAGTCTTCTTCTTCGCCATTAGCGCACCGAGTGGCTATTTCCATCATTCTGGTCAGGGTAATATATCTCCTGTCCGACCGAATTTCAGGTTAAGCTCTCTGTACCGAACGCCCTCCTTGAAGGCGCAAACAGCTTGATGCTGAGACACATTCTCCACTGTGTGATGCAAAGTGGTCCACCTATGGATATAATCCCTCAAAGTTTCATTCGGTTTTTGTATGCAATGCTGAAGTTCTACCAACCCTGCAGGTCGTTTGCATGTGCCCTCAAATGTCCTGACAAACACTCGGGCCAACTCTTCCCAACTGAATATACTACCTAGAGTCAACTGATTCAACCATGCTCTGGCCGAACCCTCCAACATCAGAGGAAGATGCTTCATTGCCACTTTATCATTACCACCACCGATCTGCACAGCCACTCGGTAATCCTCCAACCACATGTCAGGCTTCGATTCGCCTGTAAACTTGCTCACTCCTGTTGCCAACCTGAAGTTGGGGGAAATCTCAGCAGCTCTGATGGCTCTTCCGAAACACTCTGGACCGGAAATATGAACTCTACTGCCAGTCGGACAATCTCTGTCAAGTCCTTCTCGGTGTGCTCTATTCCTGTCGACCAGACCTTGAACGAGGACCGACCTCGCATCAAAACCTGGCTCTGTTGGGTCGACCGGTACCCTCCGCTCACCGCTGTGCGGGCGCCTATTATCATATTGCCGAGGCACGTATGATCCAGTCCTTGTAATAGGCGTAGGCACTTGACGACGGTCATCACAGCCAAGTCGGTGATCATACTGCTCGTGGTTCCGACCCACATACTTCTCTTGGTGATGCCCACGTCCCTCATGCCGTAGGGGCGATCTTGGGCTATGAGCCGACTGAACTGTGTCAGCCATCACAGATCTGCTGTGTATCCTATTGCGAGACTAAGAAACAACTGAGATTTGCTCTCCTGCTGCCCAAAGCAGCGCCCTGATCTGCATTAAACCTCTTCCAGCCTCTAACTGAGACGGCTAGATAACCTCTGCTATACGGGATGCAACTATAAGATTCTGAATCGGAGTGCGATATACCTGAGGGTCGGACGGAAATAACCGTCATCGTCGCCGACTGGATTTTGGGATCTGCTAACGGGCGCGCTCGTCGACTACATGCTGAAGGTTCTCCTGTCGATTGTGCTCAGCCAAAGTGGCCAGGCGCACCTCCACCAAGGCCCGAGCCTCAGAGGTCTCTCCAACAATGGGCGTGTGGAGTTCCTCCATGTTGTGGCGGTGAAGTTCCTCCGTCTGTTGTGAAGTGAGGGCTTCGGGATAATATTCTTCATGAACCCGTGATGGATCGCCACCGCCATCGCCGTCGTCGCCGCGACGAAAACCAGGCGGGTTGTGCGGTGTGTTGACCACCAAGACTTCTGCCGCAGGGTCACAGTTGTCACACTCGGACAGGGTCTCGATGGAGCCACACAATAGATCGAATAGCCCGTAAAGAGATTCGCCGGGCTCGATTGCCGCGACTTGAGGGGTGGCCGACTGGCGGGCCACCGCATGCTTCACCCACCGCTGGAGTCGCGATCGACCGGATCGCTTGCAGCGACGAACAGTAGGGAGCGAAGATGCCACGGGAGCCGACCAATACTAGGTCGACGGCTGCCGCAGAAGGACGCCACGGACACACACGTGAAAGTGTGTAGCCCCGCGGACAAGGAGCGTCTCGATGTCGAGGGGGCCTCCTGGAGCCAAGCAGAGTCGTCGTCGACGAAAATGAGCGCGCCGAGACGGATCTCGCGGCCCTCAGCCAATCCGCCGCCGGAAACAATGATGCTAGGAATCGAAAAAATCGCAACATCACCGGAAAGTCGCTAAGACACCTGCCCCACGGTGGGTGCCAACTGTCGTGGGAGTAAGTCTGACAATAGAATAGGGGGTATGTATGGAGAGGCAAGGTCCTAGCTGCGATGAGGTTGTGCACGCAAGGTTTATGAGTTCAGGCCCTTCGCGGAGGAAGTAACAGCCCTATGTCTCGGTGCCCGGAGGCTTGGTCGATTGGATTATGTGTGAAGTTATAGGGGGTGTGAACCCTTGTCCCCGAGGAGGGGGGTGGCTTATATAGAGTGCGCCAGGACCCCGGCCATCCCCTATTACATAGGGTTCAATGTGCATTAAGACAGGGCATTACTGGTAACGCTAGCTATAAAGAGCTTTAAGTGATCTTAAAGACTGCAGAGTGAACGCCTGACCGTTGCCATCCTGAGTGACTTTAGGTCTTCTGTACTCCAAGTGGTTTCTTGTTCAGTCGAGTGGAATTGGGATCCCGAGTAGAACTGTTGGTGAAGTGGGATGCACTCTGTGGTGATCTCAGTCGGTAGGTGCTGTTGTGCTTTGCATGCCTTTGACTGTAGGGAAGTGTCCTTGGGAAGGGTGTCTAGGTCAGGCCTATTACCCTACCCTAGGTACATGTCAACGTCATTAGCCCCTGAATGGATCAGGGTCTGAGTGAGGAAGAGGTTGAAGATGATTCCGACCTGGTTTTTGTGCTTCGAGGCATTTTACCTAGCACTAGTAGAAAAAGGGTCAAACGTGAAGCACATTAGTGCCGGTTTGTATTTGAGCCGGCACTAATGTATACATTAGTGCCGGTTCCAACAGCTAGCCGGGCTGCTTTCATTAGTACCGGTTCGTGGCGAACCTTTAGCACCGGTTCGTGCTACGAACCGGTACTAATGAGAGTGGTGGCAGGATGTTGTCAGACAGGTGCCCCTCCAGCCCCTTTAGTACCGGTTCTTGGCACGAACCGGTACTAAAGGTCGTCCTACATAAACCCTTCGTCCACCCGAGCTCGCTCTGTTCTTCCCCTTTCCCCTCTCCTCTCTGTTCTTCCCCTCTTCCTCTCGAGCTCATCACACATTTTGCCCAAAATTTGTCAAGATTTGAAGGCCCCCATCCATTCAAATGATCACAAAGGTTAGCAACTTTGTCCTTTCATCTCTCATTGCTAGATTAGCTCTTGCAATGCTTTATATAGTGATTAATTTGTGAGTTTAGTAATTTGGGAGGATATATATATATATGTGCTAGTATTTGATTTATATGCAATTTGAGGTCAAAAATAACACTTAGTTTGCATATGTAGGTGTGGTTTACTTAGTGCCTTCTAAATCTCCATCGTAGCCACCGTCGATCGCCCGCACCGTCCCGTCGCCGGCACCACCTTGTGGTGAGCCTCTAGTTCATGAAATTTTATATAAAAATTGATGTTTGTGTGATTTGGATATATAGTTACTTGTATAATTATCTTACCCGTACGTTGTTTGTTATACATATAGTGCCATGGTTTTGATATCCGTCCCCGTCGGCCCTAGTCCTTATTATGATTCGGATGTGGTATGCATATTTTCTTTTAAAACTAGTTGCATTTCGTGTTTATGACAAATTATGCCCATCAAGTTGACATAGAAATTTTTTCTAGGAGGTATGTGAACCGGAAATTCCAACCGACCCTATTGCCGAGAGGTTAAATTTAGTTGAAAGATAAAACGAGTACTTGAAAGAAAAATTGAAAAGAATTGAGGGGGAGAAGATGGAATTGGAGTTGCATGTTGCCGATGTCGTCGATGATCACAAGATGAAGATGGAGAAACTGCGCTTGAAGATTAGAAAGATTAGAAAATATGCCATCGATAGTGAGGCTTGGTATCATTATGCTGTTGGATCCATTGTTACCTTAGTTGCGATCTGATCGTATTTGTTGTTGCATTTAAGTGCTTTAGCTAGAGAGTTATTTGTTTGTTGCATTTAAGTGTTGTATGAACTTTATGTATGAACTTGTATTAATTTGGTCTATTCGGTGTTGTGTAATGAAGATGAGCCGGCAATGGATGTACGATGACCGATGCTCTCCCCAGTTCGTTGAGGGCGTGCATACTTTTCTGCTTGCGGCTGAGGCAAATAAGCGGGCGGATGGTTTTATGCCTTGTCCATGTGCTCGCTGTAAGAATGGTCACAATTACTCTACGTCAAGAACCATTCACGTCCACCTGTTTAAGTCCGGTTTCATGCCCCATTATAATGTTTGGACCAAGCACGGAGAAAGAGGGGTTATGATGGAAGACAATGAAGAAGAAGAGGACGACGACAGTTATCCTGGCCATGGGTTCCCTGAATACGATGATACAACAATGGGGGAAGAAGCTGAGCCGGTAATGCGGGAAGAAGCTGAGCCGGCAATGCGGGAAGAAGCTGAAGAAGAGGCATCAGATGAGCCCGTTGATGATCTAGGTCGGGCCATTGCCGATGCAAAGAGAAACTGCGCAAGTGATTTGGAGAAGAATTTGCAGCGCATGTTAGAGGATCACAAAAAATTGTTTTACCTGAATTGCGTAGGCGACAAGAAAAAGCTGGGCACCAAACTGGAATTGCTGCAATGGAAGGCAGAGAATGGTGTATCTCACAAGGGATTTGGAAAGTTGCTGGTAATGGTAAAGGATATGCTTCCAAAGGACAACGAATTTCCTGAGAGTACGTACGAAGCAAAGAAGGTTGTCTGCCCTCTAGGGTTAGAGGTGCAGAAGATACATGCATGCCCTAATGATTGCATCCTCTACCGCGGTGAGTACGAGGATTTGAACGCTTTCCCGGTATGTGGTGCATTGCGCTATAAGATCAGCCGCGATGACCCTGGTGATGTCGAGGGCCGGCGCCCCATGAAGAAGATTCCTGCCAAGGTGATGTGGTATGCTCCTATAATACCACGGTTGAAACGTTTGTTCCAAAACAAAGAGCATGCCAAGGCGATGCGATGGCACAGAGAAGACCGTAAGAAAGACGGAAAGTTGAGAGTACCTGCTGACGGGTCGCAGTGGAGAAAAATCGAAAGAAAGTATGGGAAGGAGTTTGCAGATGACGCAAGGAGCGTATGGTTTGGTCTAAGCGCAGACGGCATTAATCCTTTTGGGGAGCAGAGCAGCAACCATAGCACCTGGCCTGTGACTCTATGTTTGTATAACCTTCCTCCTTGGTTGTGCATGAAGCGGAAGTTCATTATGATGCCAGTGCTCATCCAAGGCCCTAAGCAACCCGGCAACGGCATTGATGTGTACCTAAGATCATTAGTTGAAGAACTCTTACAACTGTGGAATGGAACAGGTGTATGTGCATGGGATGAGCACATGGGGGAAGAATTTGACCTAAAGGCGTTGTTGTTCGTGACCATCAATGATTGGCCTGCTCTCAGTAACCTTTCAGGACAGACAAACAAGGGATACCGCGCATGCACGCACTGTTTGGACGATACCGACAATATATATTTGGCTAATAATAATCTGTACCTGGGACATCGTCGATTTCTTCCGTGCAGGCATCCCGTAAGAAATAAAGGCAAGCATTTCAAAGGTGAGGCGGATCACCGGACGAAGCCTCGCCACCGTACTGGTGCTGATGTACATGATATGGTCAAGGATTTGAAGGTGGTCTTTGGAAAGGGTCCTGGTGGACAACCTGTTCCGAATGACGCTGACGGACGCGCACCCATGTGGAAGAAGAAATCTATATTTTGGGACCTGCCCTATTGGAAAGACCTCGAGGTCCGCTCCGCAATCGACGTGATGCACGTGACGAAGAATCTTTGTGTGACCCTGCTTGGCTTCTTGGGCGTGTATGGGAAGACAAAAGATACACCTGAGGCACGGGAGGACCAGCAACGTATGCGCGGAAAAGACGGCATACATCAGGGTCATGCAAGCTACGCTCTTACCAAAGAAGAGAAGGAAATCTTCTTTGAATGCCTGCTCAGTATTAAGGTACCGTCTGGCTTCTCGTCGAATATAAAGGGAATAATAAACATGGCAGAGAAAAAGTTCCAGAACCTAAAGTCTCATGACTGCCACGTGATTATGATGCAACTGCTTCCGGTTGCATTGAGGGGGCTTCTACCGGAAAACGTTCGATTAGCCATTGTGAAGCTATGTGCATTTCTCAATGCAATCTCTCAGGAGGTAATCGATCCAGAAATCATACCAAGGTTACAAAATGATTTGGTGCAATGTCTTGTCAGTTTCGAGTTGGTGTTCCCACCATCCTTCTTCCACATCATGACGCACGTCCTAGTTCACCTATGCGAAGAGATTAACGTTTTGGGTCCTGTATTTCTAAACAATATGTTCCCCTTTGAGAGGTTCATGGGAGTCTTAAAGAAATATGTTCATAACCGTGCTAGGCCAGAAGGAAGAATCTCCAAGGGCCGTCAAAATGAGGAGGTCACTGAGTTTTGTATTGACTTTATTCCTGACCTTAAGCCGATTGGTGTTCCTGAATCGCGGCATAAGGGCAGACTGGATGGAAAAGGCATGCTAGGAGGGAAACAAATAATATGTATGGACGGACATTCTCTCACTGAAGCACACTACACAGTTCTACAGAATTCCGCCTTGGTGGCTCCGTATATGGATGAACACAAGAATTTGCTACGCTCCAAACACCCGGAGCGGTCTGATGACTGAATTACACGTGAACAAACCAGGAGTTTCGCCAGCTGGTTGCAAGCACGTACCATGCATGACACCTCTATTGAAGATGACCTGTACTTGCTGTCCCAGTTACCATCTTCGAATATAATGACTTTCAAAGGGTACGAGATAAATGGTAATACATTTTACACGATCGCCCAAGATAAGAAGAGCACCAACCAAAACAGTGGTGTACGCTTTGATGCAGAAACCAAGACGGGAAAGGAAACATATTATGGTTATATACAGGACATATGGGAACTTGACTATCGACGTGGTTTGAAGGTCCCTTTGTTTCGGTGCAAATGGGTCAATATGACACGAGGCGGGGTAACGGAAGACCCGCAGTACGGAATGACAACAGTGGATCTCAACAATCTTGCGTATGTAGACGAACCATTCGTCCTAGCCAATGATGTGGCACAGGTTTTCTATGTGAAGGACATGTCTACCAAGCCAAGAAAAAGAAAAGATAAGGAAGCGAATGCATCGTACGATGAGCCAAAGCGGCACATAGTTCTTTCTGGGAAGAGAAACATCGTGGGAGTGGATGACAAGACAGACAAGTCAGAAGATTATGAAAAGTTTGATGAATTTGCTCCATTCACAGTGAATATTGACCTGAGCATCCCGTTAAATGATGAAGATTTTCCATGGCTACGATGCAAAAGGACACACGCGAAGAAAAAGTTTCACACCCAAAGATCTGGGATGTGATCGGCTTAACTATCATCACTTTCTTCTGTGTTTCACACCCAGGAGGGAATCTCTGTAATAGTTAGGATAGCTAGTTATGTGTTTTGGCATTTGAAACGCGAAGAAATTTTATGTGCAAGCAAATTCTTTCATGCATTTACTGATTTTTTCAGCTAAATGACCCTGAAATTGAAAAGCATTTCAAATAAACTCAGAAAAGGATGAAAGTTGGCATGGTATCATAATTTCACCCACATAGCATGTGCAAAAAAGTAGAGAGGGTTACCGCAAAAACTGGATGCACTTCGTGTACAAAATGGACAATCTGTTTCGAAGTATCAGGGTTTCGGACGAAAACTCATCCGTTACAAAGGCATTTCATTTTTTAAATAACCTAAGCATTACCAAATTGAATATAATGATAAAACACACTAATATTAAACATAAGAAAAAAGAATCACTGAAAAATCTATTTTCAAAGTTAAGTTATTCACAAAAATAAATAAAGCAAAAAAATAAGAAAAAAAGCCCACCTACTGGGCTATAGCGGCCTGCATACGACTAGAAACCCAAATTCAAGTTGGGCCAGGATGCAGGCTCGCTAGCCCAGTAGGCCCAACAGGGCATCACAGAAGAGGTAGGCCCAGAAGGCCTGCTTAAGAGAGGAGCTCGAGACAGCAACGACGGCGGGGCTTATAAGCAGGTGCGAGTGCACCTCGGCTAGCGAGGTGGGACTAAACTTTTGTGCCCCTCGCCTGGCAGCGCACACCCTTTAGTACCGGGTCGTGGCACCAACCGGTACTAAAGGGGGGGCCTTTAGTACCGGTTGGTTCCACGAACCGGTACTAAAGGGGGGTGCTTCCCGCCGCTTGGCCTGGCCAAAATAGGCCTTTAGTACCGGTTGGTGGCTCCAACCGGTACTAAAGGTGCCTTCTATATATACATCACTTCGAAAAATTTCATTCTCCCTCTGTTTCTTCCTGGTCGATCGACGCCGTCGCCGCCCCCGTCCTACGCCGGCCCCGTCGCGCGCCGTTGCCGTCGCCACCCCCATCCTCGTCGCCGCCCTCATCCCCGTCGCCGCCCCTGTCCCCGTCGCCGCCCCCGTCGCCGTCGCCGCCCTCGTCTCCGTCGCCGCCCCGGGCCCGTCCCCGTCGCGCCGTCCCCGCGTTGCTGCCCCGTCACGCCCCGGCCCGTCGCCGCCCCGGGCCGTCGCATCACCGTCGCCGTCGCCCCGCTGTGAGCTCTCCCCTTCTAACCCCTCTCCCTCGCCCCCGGTGGCCACCATTGGCGCCGCCCCTCCCTGAGCCCATACACACACAAGCATGATGGACACACACACACGCACATTTCCTTAAGTTAATTAGTATATACGTATTTTGTATGTTTAATTAGTTTAGATTTTTCAGATTATTATTTTTTCACTAGTATATATGTATGAATCCATGTTAGATGGATATAATTAATGTTTAATTAGTATGTAATTTTGTTATATAATATTGTTTTTCTGTTTTTAATGGATGTATAGAAGTTGTTTTTTCTGTTTTTAGTGTTAGATGCTTAATTAGTATGAAATAGCATATAGAATTTTGACATATGCAATGATAGAATAATTAGTGTTACATTTGCATATAGTATTTGTTGTCGACGATGCCCGGCCCGCATCCTCGCCGTCGACCCGTTCACGACGACGTCCTGCTTCAGAGGACCCATGTCCGGGACTGGGCTCCGCCGGGCTGGCACTGGGAGGTGCTACCTTCAGGGGCGCGACGCTTGGTGAGGAACCCGGCCCCAGGTCCCGTCGTCGACCCTCATCTCCTTTGGTGGCATTCGCGTGGGCCACTTTCGGTGCGGAGGGAGCCGGCCCCGCCGGAGGTGGTACGTCGCCGTGTCAGGGAGGAGGACGAGCACGTCCATCGCTACATGGCTGCTATGGACGTCAGGTTCTCCAATACCTGGCAGGTTCTTTGGGGAGATCGCCCGAGCTATGATCCAGTGATGGTTCCTTCACTTTGGTTGTCCACCGCCTAGATTACTCTCTAGTATTCGATCTTTATTAGCTAGCTAGCTAGCTAGTGATGTATTCGATATATAATATTCGAGATGATTTGTTCGAGATTATATATATTATTTGAGACGATGTATTCGAGATTATATCTATTATTCGAGACGACGTATTCGAGATTAAATCTATTATTCGAGACGATGTATTCGAGATTATATCTATTATTCGAGACGATGTATTCGAGATTATATCTATTATTCGAGATTATACTAAATTGTTTTATATTTCTTTTGGCATAGTTAAATAAAAGCTATGGCGGAGAATACCGACAGAGAGAGAGAACAGACCATGTTCGATATCATACGCGGGCCAGATGATGATCAGAATGAAGAAGATTTTGACGGCTCCGAATTTCTAAACAACACCAGAGAGGGTGATATGATGTTCGATCGCGACAACCGAGAAGATGAAGTCATGAACTACGACGAAGAACATGTTGATCCTGAAACAACAAACACCGGCGAGGTATATATATTTATATAAGCAGGAATCTGGTGATCATCGCATGTTTTAAATGAGTTGAAGATATATTAACGAATCGATCTTTCTTCTTTCAGCCATCCGGATCGAGCAAATCTTCAGGCAAAAGGACGAAACGAGGCCCGAACAAAAATTGAAGGAGGGTGTAAAGTACAATATCGAGGCATTCAAACCTAATGGCGAACCATTAGCGCCTAAGAAGATTGCGGACAAGTTCGTTCGTCAGTGCGGAGTTCTTGTGAAGGACCAAGTCCCGATTTCCCTTCAAGAATGGAGAAAGCCAGCAAAGCCACGTCCAAATATTACTTTTGTCGACGAGAATAAAAAAAACTGCTTTGGGATACTCTCATGGAACATTTCACCCTACCAGATAATTTCACAGAAGCAGATGTGCGGAAAGTCAAGGACGCTGCTTTTAGGAAGATGGCGGTTGCATTCAAGAACCACAAGAGAACGACGTGGGAGAAGTACGTCAAGGGAGGAAGGAAGACTCCAGTATTCGAGGGGATACTAGAGAATCGAAGTTCTCATTGGGACGATTTCGTGAAATTCAAGGATTCAGAATTAGCTAAGGAACGGTCGAGAATAAACAAGAAGAGTGCCGAAAAAAAGGATAAGTTCCATAAGCTGGGGCCAGGTGGCTACGCGGTGGCAATGCCTAAGTGGGATAAGTCTGAGAAAGATATGGAGGATGCAAGTGTCACTCCGGTTACTAAGAGCTGGCCCTCCAGGTGCATGACTTGGTTCTATGCGCATGGGGGGGAGTTGGACCCGAAGACATGCAATGTTTCGACGAAGGCATGTCTGAACGGAGCCGACGATGCGCTACTTGTTGCAATAGAAGAGGCTCGATCGGGGGTGTTCCAGCCCAACAGAGAGAACGATGAGCTTACGCGTGCCCTGGGAAATCCTGAACACCCGGGAAGAACACGAGGCAAGGGCGCTATTCCGTGGTATGAGGGGTTTTCGGACTGGAACGCCGACTACAGAACCCGTGCGAGAAAGAAGATTGCGGAGGAGAAGAAGAGGAAGATGGAGGAGGAGCAGAGGAAGCGGGACTATGAACGCCTTCAAGGCCTAGAAGCAAGTCAAGCGGAATTGGCAGCTAAATTCCAGTGGCAGCAGGAGCAGATCGACTCACTTAGCCAGCAAAGGGGGTCTCAGCAGCTGCAGCACCTAGCGGATGATCCAGCATTGGATACCACCGCCCCATCCATGCCGAGAAGCAGCGTGGGTTCTGCCCCGGGCGACGCAGTAGTGCTGGATAGATACCCCGTGGATGACATCACGGAGAACACTAACTGCGAGCTACACTTCAAAATGAAGAACATATCCATGAAGGTGGCGGACGTCGTTGCTTTTTCAAATTCCCCCGAGCCAACTTTCCATTACAACCCGATTCCAGCGGCCTATGCTCGTGTCTTGGTTGATGAGGTGGTGGACCCATATTCGGAGCTACAGCTTGACATTCCTGGAGGTGACGACGAGCACACATTGGGAGAGGCCATACATCGTGTCATCCTATGGAGAAAGGATTGCATCATCTTTCGAAGTCCGCCACCGAGTCAGCAGACTCCCGCTCCTCCAAGTCCACCAACGCGTGAGGCCACTCCTCCTCCTCCAAGTCCGGCAAAGTGTCAGGCCACTCCTCCTCCAAGTCCGACACAGCGTCAGACATCCACTCCTCCTCCAAGTCCGGCACAACCTCAGGCCACTACAAGTCCGGCACAGCTTCAGGCCACTCCTCCTCGTCCAACTCAGCCCCGTCAGCCGTCTCCGCCGCCTCAGCAATCGCAGAAGAGACACCCCGCAGCTATGGTGTGTAGCGGTACGAGTCGAGGTCATAGTACAAGAAGTACAGGCGGAGGCAAGCGATATAAATATGGTCCAAACCTCATTACTCCTCTTCCTGTGAGGGCTTACGACAGGACCGAGGAGCAAACCAATGCCATAGTGCAGGCAGAACTCGACGCCCATTTTGGACCGAAACCGCCGCCGCCGCCAAGGGAGAAAGTGCCTGTGGAAGTAGTTGACCACTTCATTCGTATGGCTCAACCACCAGCTCCTAAGCCTGTTGACACAGACTATGAGCGCCACATTAGGAAGTTACATCGACGACGTCTACAGAAGGAGGCGAGCTCGAGCTCGAGCAAATAACAAGCAGCTGTAAAAAAATGCGGGAAAACCGTTGCCCAGCTGGGAAAACAGGTGGAGCAATCGATCCCCCCGCTTGTTGTGCCACCAACAACACGTGACAGTACGCGCGCCCAATATTATTGTGGCCAAACAGTTTACGTTCCCAAGGTGGGCGATGTGGTAATAACCCAGGAGCATATAATGCAGGATGAAGAACTCAAGATCACTATTGGACAACTCCTCGAGATCGAGGACATGCCTGGGATTACAGAGGAGGAAATAAAACGGAAATATGTCCGGGGCCAACCTTTGGTCGAGCCAGAAGATGTCAACAAGCTCCCAACGAGAATGTATGAATTGCATCAATGGTACATGGACATTACCAAGAGATCCAATCGAGAGTCCCTCATGGTGTATGTCAAGAAGGATGATTACTACCATGAGAAAGCTGTGGCCGTTGAGTATCCTGAACTGTTTCAGTTATACAATCAAGACGCACTCGACAAATCTATCGTCAATTGCTATTGTCTGTAAGTTTTTTCTTTCTATAATTTATGTCTCAATCATTACCTGTAATTATCCTCACTATATTCTTTTCTGTGGTATTATGCAGGATGAAGATGTATGAAATGAGAAAAGTTGGACGCTATGGCATTGGGTTCATTGACCCAAACACCGTTAATGAATACACATGGAAAATAAACAAGCATGAAGAAAAAGAGGTAGAGAACAGCAAGCTAGAGTTCTTGAAGCGCCTCAAATACAATGAAGATATACTACTTCCTTACAACTTCCAGTGAGTCACACTTTCTTGTACTACAAATTCTCTGTTTCTGCCTACTAGCTAGCTAGCTACATGTTTTTGCTTACATATGCCCGCTTAATTAAGACATGCAAATGTGTGTGCATGCAGATTTCACTGGATCTTGTGTATCATTAAAGTTGACGCCAGAACAGTTGAAATACTGGACTCGCTACTTAAAAAACAAAGTGACTATAACATCTTGTTTGGGATAGTCAACAGGTAATTTCAATCGTTATTAACTATATATCTCGGCCTATTTAGTAATTCGTCATTTCATGATATGAACTATTTAATAACCCCTTTATTCATTTTCTTTGTCGGCGGGCAGGGCTTGGGCAAGGTTCATCAGCGTCACGGAAGGCGAATGGAAACCAAAGCTGAAATGGTTTCGATCCAAGGTAAGTAATTAAGTAGTACTAGCTAGCTAGCTAGCTAGCTGCCATCTCTTTAATTAATGCTTGATTAATTATTATCTGATCAAATTAAATTCCATTCTCGTAATAAAGGCCCTGAAGCAGGCGCAGGGGACTGATCTGTGTGCATTCTGCGTTTGCGAGAACATTCACATGATGGCGTCCGAATGGAGCAGATCTCAAAGACAGGAATGGGTATGCTTCTCAGAACACTATTCACAATTTTTACACCATTATCGATATCTAGTCACACAACTAATACACATGCATATTGATCTCCTTCTCAGTTCAAAGAGGTGCGGGACAAGCTCCTAGAAACGGAGCGCGTAGAAGCACTTCAAGAGGAAATAGCGGGATTTTTGCTCGACCAGGTCATAAATCCGAAGGGAGAATACTATTACCCGCTACCGCCCCCATGAACCACTTCCAATTGTCATCGTGCTCCGAAGGCACCAATTAGGCTAATGCCACTGGCTCCGAAGGCAACATGCATATGTAGGAGAAATTGTATATAGCTATACATGTGTGTATGTGTGAATTAATATGGTTTGTGAGACATTGATGATATATATATGATTGGTTCTACTAGAAATTCTATTTATATATATATATATATATATATATATATATATATATATATATATGCATAACGTGTACAATGTGTAGTACCGTAAAATACAAGCAAACAAAAAAGAATTAAAATGGAAAACACAAAATTAAATGAAAAACAAATCATAAAACCAAAAACCCCCCAAACATTTTAGTACCGGTTGGTGTTACCAACCGGTACTAAAGGGCTCCCGGCCCCCAGAGCTGGCTCGTGCCACGTGGTTGCCCTTTAGCACCGGTTCGTGCTGAACCGGTACTAAAGGGGGGGGGCCTTTAGTGCCGAAACGTTAGTGCCGGTTCCTAAACCGGCACTAAAGGGCCTTACGAACTGGTGCTATTGCCCGGTTCTGCACTAGTGTAGGCTGACGAATTACACCGAGACTTCAACTTCATTTACAGTCGCCTTGATCCATTCAGATTTGGTCGAATGAACTAATGCCAAACTTGTGCTGGAGCGGTACGAAATCTTTGGCGTGATAGGTTGTACTGCCGTCCCCGGATCTCACGGGTTCGAAATTCGGGAAGCGCGCGAGGCGGAGGGCACCACGGTAAAATGGGACGGATTAGGCAGGGGTGCCTCGATCTCCGTGCCGCCTTTTCCGCCACGTGCCCAGCGCCCGACTGTTGCGGGATTTGACATGATCATATGGGCCCACGAGTCAGCCACTCGGAAGCGGGCCTATATAAGGCGTTGCGGCCGATGTATTCTGCACAATGCTCGCCATTCCCCTTCTTCCTCCTTTGCTTCTCCACCGCATTCGCCTCCACTCTCGACGTCACCGCCCCGTTCGTGCGCAGCCCGCAATGATGGGGAAGCACAAGGCAGCAGCCCTAGAGCACGCGAAGAAGGCGACAGCGGCGGTGAAGGAAAAGAAGACGAGTCGGGGGGGATCATCATCGAGGGCCGCCTACCTCCCGGCTGGATCCAGGGCGACTAGATCCGGTCCACGATTTCGAAGGATGATCTGGTGGATCTGGCTGAAGGGGGCTTGATTGCCCACAGATCTTGGAGGCAGCCGGGCAACGAGACTACGCCGCAGCCGCAGGAGGGTGAGTGCGTCCTCCTCGCAACCCACTTAGAGCGCGGTTTCTCTTTGCCCCTCATCCATTTTTCCGAGGTTTCCTGAACTTTTTTGGAGCTCAACTTCATCACTTTTCCCCCAACACCATCATATATCTCACTGCATTTTTGTCTATGTGTGAGAATTTCCTGGATTGCCGACCGCATTGGGGTCTCTTCAAACACATCTTCACTTGCCGTTCTCAGTCTATGAAAAAGGATAATCCGAGTGTTGTGAGGACGCACGTGATTTAGATGTGCGGAGGTCTAGGGATTCAGATGAGGGGCAGTCGATCTGGTTTTACTGTAAGGGCCAACCGACTCCTGGGCAGTCGACTGGTCTTCCTCCCTTCCCAATGGATCGGGTCCGGCAGCCCTCCTCGTTGAAAGTGACTTCAGCAGAGAAAACAGAGGTGAACATGTTGGTTGAACGAGTAGTCCAATTAGTCCGCGATGGTGTGACCGGCATGGATTTGTTGGATGTGTTTCTTAGTCAACGCATCCAGCCACTCCAGGCTCGGGATCATCCTATGTGGATGTACTCGGGCATTGAGGACACCTCTCGGATTCACCCAGAGGAAGTCACCGAAGAGATGGTGGAGCAGTGGTTGGAGGGCATCACTAGAAACAAAGACAACCCCAGGGAGTCCAGGAGAATCCAACCATTCGACTCCTCCAATGAACCAGACAAGGTTTGACTTTCACTATCGAGTGCCTTTTGTTCTGATTTGTAACTATCCTTGACCCTGACTTAAACTCCTCCAGTTGAAATGGGGATTGTTGAAACCCTAGCACCAAATGAATTCAACTAGGTTCAATAAAAATAATTTCAATGAACCCAAAATGCCCTTCAGAAAAGTTCATGATTTTCGATAAAGGTGAAAACCTCTGGAAAAAATGATGCACATATTTCTAGGCCATTTTGGATTTTTGAATTAAATCTTATTGTATTTGACTTTGGGAATTTAAATATTATAAATAATTTAGGTGCTCAAATAATGTTGAAATTATTTGTGGGCCACTGAAATAATTCAAAAAGTGCTCATGAATAATTTCAGGATTTATAAAATTGATTTCGTTTTAAAACTGGATCAAATACAAACTGCAAAATAGAAAACAAAAACAAAAAAAATAGAAAAGGGCTAGAACCCACCTGGCTTACCTGGCAGCCCAGCTGGCCCAGCACCTTAGCTGAGGCCCAGCCCACCAGGGCAAAGCGGTCGTCCTCAACCTCCGCCAGAAGGCAGAGGCGTGTCGACGCGCGCGTGATCGCCGTGGCCACCTCCCTGCCTGCCTCATCCTTCCCCGACCCTTCTCAAGATGCCCAGGAGACGCCTGCAGCCTCCTCTGTCTCCCCCTCATTCTCTGTCCCCTCTCCCACTCTCCAGCTCCTCCCCGAGCTCCATCCGAGAGCAGCAGCTGGCCGCCATCGCGCATACGCGTAGCTACAGTTCCCCTCTCGCTGCATCACCATGTTCAGAAGCTCCTTCATCGCGCACTTCGTCTCCATGCCGAAGGAAACGAGCCGGAGTGCTCCATTTCACCGCCATTTTTGTCATCTTCACCGGCGGACGCTGGAGATCCCCCTCGCCACTCCGATCTCTCCGGTGCTTCCCCAAGCTCGCCGACCCGGCCATCACGCTCACTGTGAGGCCATGGTACGAACCCCCCTTTCCTTCTCCTCGCTTGCGCACTGTAGCCCCCTAGCCATTGTTGCATTGCATTGATTGTGTTCCTTCTCTGTTGCCAGTATTTGTCCCCTCTCAGTAGACGTGGTTTCGACGATGAGATCGACGACACCGATGAAGAACTATACTATCTTCAGAAGTGCCAGGCAAGCAAAACCCCCTTGTTCATTCCGATACAAACCCACTCTCTCTTTCTGCTCTCTTTTACTGTTTTAGGACAACAACGATTCAATTGTTACATGTTGCGGTAGTTGAACCCCTTTCCTCTGCATGACCTGTCATTGCCATAGTAAATAGATGAAACCCACTAGCATGGGTAGGAGTTGTTTGAGCCCTGATGTGCCTACTCATTCATGCTTGTATGTCATGCCTGCTACTGCTTAGAGTTGAGTCTGGTCTGATTCATCAGGGATGAATCGGAGGTGTGTGAACTTGTCCTACCATTGTGAGCTAAGTGTGTGAACACGATTTGGTAAAGGTAGCGGTGAGATGCCATGTATGAGTACTAGTGGGTTGTCTCATTGCAGCTGTCCATAGGAACTGAGTTTTGTGTTTGTGATCTGTGAACAGCTACTAGCACACATTGGGCTCCGGGCACTCCGAGCTCTCTTGACTTATTAATCAACCTGATCTCTGTCCAGGAGTTGCAACTAGTTTCTGGTGTTTGTAGGTAGTGTTAGTAGTCTACCAAGTGGCACCCGGTATAGGTGGGCTTGGGACAGACTAGGCACCATGGCCAGGTATGCCAAGCGTCGCCCGTTTGGTGGGCTTGGAACCATGTACACATCGTTTGGGGCCATGAGCGACACCCCGGCCGGATCTCCTTGCGGATGGAACCCAAATAGGCGATAAACCTAGACTAGAGACTTGTGCGGTTAGTTAGGTCATGGCCGACTCCCTCGCCAGGCTTCCGCTTGAAGATTGCCGAGATACACGACGTGTAGATGGTGGTAAGTGGAGAGAGAGTGTGTGAAGAAGTACACCCCTGCAGGGTTATAAATGATCTATTTGAATAGCCGTGTCCGCAGTAAAGGGCTTCTGGGTTTCCTGTGCAGTTCATAGACAAGTGAAAATGGATACTCTAAAATGCGCAAGATAAGCGTGAGTGCTATGGATGGCCTTCTCGTGGGGAGACAGGAGCGTATCCATAGTGGTGTATTGATATGGTGAATATGTGGACTCGTGTGTGCCACCTCAAAAGAGTTACTTGCAGTTGTAGTACAGGATAGCCACCGAGTCAAAGCTGGCTTGCTGCAGTTAAACTCCACCACCCATTTGTTGGTACTGATGCATATGTAGCTAGTTCTGATGTAAGTCTTGCTGGGTACATTTGTAATCACATTTTCTTAATTTATGTTTTGCAGAGAGTCTTCAGTCTCACTAGTATTTCTGCGTGGACTTTGATGTTTAGCTTGACCTCAGCTTCGATCTTGTGCCCTCGGCAGGATCTTGTACATAGTCAGGCTTGTCAGCCCTTTTTCATTTGTAGTTGTCTGTACTCAGACAAGTTAAGCTTCCTGATAATCCCAAGTGCAAGGGATCATCATAGAAATTTCCAAAGGTGGAAGTGATAAGTATGGAGTGTTGAACCCAAAAGGAGCTAAAGGTAAGATCAATATTCTCTCAAGCCCTATCTGCCACTGATACTACTCTACGTACACTGAACGCTTGCTTCCAACTAGCAATGAGAAATAAAACTATGTTGTGGGTATGAAGAGGATAACTTTGCATGATATTAGAGAGCTAAAATATAAAAGTAGGTGCTGTTATCATAAAGTTAGAATATATTATAAATAGCGAGTGTGGAATAATGGTCGATCGGTGTGCGGAATTGTCCTAGGCAATTGTTAACAAGACCGGTAGTCGTCATTGCAATTTCATATGAGGGAGAGGCATAAGCTAACATACTTTCTCTACTTGGATCATATGCACTTATGATTGGAACTCTAGCAAGCATCCGCAACTACTAAAGATCATTAAGGTAAAACCCAACCATAGCATTAAAGCATCAAGTCCTCTTTATTCCTATACGCAACAACCCCCTTACTCGGGTTTGTGTTTCAGTCACTCACCAACCCACTATAAGCGAATCATGAACGTGTTGCAATAGCCTACAACGGGAATCCCTCACTCTTGCCTGACACGGAGGGCACCATAGGACAGCACCAAAATAAAACATGCAACTCGTACCAATCTAGATCATCAATCAACCCAAGGAAAAAATATATCTACTCAAAACATCATAGGATGGCAACACATCATTGGATCATAATATGTGGCATAAACCACCATGTTCAAGTAGGGATTACAACAGGGTGCGGGAGAGTGGACGACGTAAAAGAGATGAGGATGGTGATGATGGTGGTGAAGTTGATGAAGACGATCACTGCAGCGATGATTCCCCTCCCGATAGCACTCCGGCGCCACCGAGAGAGAGGAGGAGAGGTTCTCCCCCTTATGCTTCCTCCTCCATGGCCTCCCCCATAGATGGGGAAAGGTTCTCCCTCTGGTCCTTGGCCTTCATGGCAATGATGGCCTCTCCGGGATACTCCTCCATGGCCACCGGCGATGATGGCCCCCTCCGGCAGGGTGCCGAAGAGGGCATAGATTGATTTCTCGTGGCTACAGGGGCTTGCGGAACTTCCGATCTAGGTTTCTTTCTGGAAGTTTTGGTATATATAGAAGAGTTTGGCGTTCATTTCACATCAGGGGGGTCACCGAGGTGTCCTCGTGGGTGCCTCGGGACTCCCCGTTACCTCGTGTTGATAGTGTTGCTCGTACCTTTAGGATATAAGTAACCTTTGCGGTAGTCCTTGAGGTCTGTGGTATTTCCTTCTTCCAAATACCATGAACTGCTTATGGCAGAAGTTCTTTCGAACCAAAAGATCACAACCAGAGTCCTATTGATGAGTTCTCCATTCTACATTGTGAATCTGCCAGTTCTACCTTTCTGCATGGGTTATTCGGAAGAAATATTGAGCTTTGCTCGACATACTAATCTATGCATCCACGACTCAGAAAGATATATGTTCCTTTCAGTTGTCCCTCTCTTTAGTTGTATCCTGATCTCCGTCTATCATTTGATAGTAAAGAGCATGTCTTGCATTCGTGTTCATCGATGCCTATTATTCTTGTGGTCCGTCAAGCCGTTCTATTTTAGAATGACTAGGAGAAACAAACTCGAGTACCTCATCCATTTCTAGGATTGGGCCAAAGTAGTTGTATCCCGCAGATCAAAATGCCAATCCCCCTTTTGTTTTGTTCTACCCTGGAGCATTACCATCTTATGTCAAGAATGTCATGAGAATTGCACGACCTCTTATGAATTCTTGATTTAGTAATACTTCTTGCCATCATTATTCATTCCTCGGTTCCGTGTTGTTGTGACTGGAATGCCGACAAGTGAAATGTGATATGTGAAATCAATACTCCGAGCAACTCGTTGCTTGGTAGTAAATGGACAATATTCTCATTCTTAGCGTGTTGGTTATTGAATCATAATTCTAAGATAGATTGTGCTACCCAGTCCTTATTTCTGGTGCACTCCTTGATCAATGAGTTAGGATTATTCAATCCCTTGCTTATTTGATCATATCGTCTTGCTCCAAAAACCAAGATTGTTCTTGAGCTTAGTAACATACCGGTGGTTCGTGATGTTCCGAATATCTTCTCGGAAGTATTACCAAGTTGTCACCAAACCGCTATGTTGAGTTCGTGATCATGTTGGTTTTCCTCCAAACCACCCATTCTCCAAGATTCTGTGTTGGATACCCTAAACTAGTCGGTTGAGCTAAACAACAACTTGGAGAGTTGGAAGATAAAAGCTTGTCTGACTTAGTTCATTCCAAAGGGATATCTTTTCGAGTGTGTGTTGAAGAAAGATGATATCTTCATCAATTGGTCCTCGTATCAGTTGTTGGATCTATTGTCTTGTCAAAACTTTGATTTGAGTGTGGGTTATCGTCAAATCAAATCAGAACCAACGATGCTCATAATGTTGTCTTACTCGTGGTTGATCCCTCGAGCATACACCATTATATATTTTGGTCTGACCAATGCTATCACCTTGTTCACATAGTTGTGGAATTCCATCTTCATGGGAATCTGGATGAATTGTTGTTGAGCCCATCAACAACATCCTTATCTTGTCTCCTCCATGATTCATGTTGAACATTAAGCTAGTGTTGGAAACTTTGTAGGCAATGTCTTCGTGATCCATTCGTGAAGCATATGTTTGGACGAAAGAAGTGACTT
Organism: Triticum dicoccoides; assembly: GCF_002162155.2. Lineage (NCBI taxonomy): Eukaryota > Viridiplantae > Streptophyta > Magnoliopsida > Poales > Poaceae > Triticum > Triticum dicoccoides. Next base: position 708,943,518 of record NC_041381.1, read on the forward strand.
CCTCTAATTCACGTGCACTTGATGTAAGTTGCCGCCGTGAATTCAAGAAAGTTTGATTTGCCTCCTCTGGAATCGTCCCAAGTCAGTCACGCATGTGCGAAGTATTCTACGGTTTGATAGACTGATCATCTCCATTCCATATGTATTCCTAGCACTGAAAGCCACTGATTGATTTGTTCAAGGATAAGAAGTTCAAATGCTATTCTCGAAGTGCCCAGACGGACATGCACAAGACTTCATTATCTTCATTGATGGTTCCCAACCAGAACTCGGTAGTGTTTAATTGTAAGACTACTATGTTGTCATTGTCGGTGTCAAAACCGGCGGATCTCGGGTAGGGGGTCCCGAACTGTTCGTCTAGGCGGATGGTAACATGAGACAAGGGACACGATGTTTTACCCAGGTTCGGGCCCTCTTGATGGAGGTAAAACCCTACGTCCTGCTTGATTGATATTGATATTGCAGATGTTTTACAAGAGTGGATCTACCACGAGATCAAGGAGGCTAAACCCTAGAAGCTAGCCTATGGTATGATTGTAAGGGTTGTTGTTCTGGTCCTACGGACTAGAGCCATCCGGTTTATATAGACACCGGAGAGGGCTAGGGTTACATAGAGTCGGTTACAATGGTAGGAGATCTACATATCCGTATCGCCAAGCTTGCCTTCCACGCCAAGGAAAGTCCCATCCGGACATGGGGCGAAGTCTTCAATCTTGTATCTTCATAGTCTTGGAGTCTGGTTGATGATGATAGTCCGGCCGATGATAGTCCGACCGATGATGGTAGTCCGGCTATCCGGACACCCCCTAATCCGGGACTCCCTCAGTCATGCTTGTCTAGGACAGCGTGTTCACATGTGTGTAGCAGAACCAGCTCATGTTTTGGGGCATGCTATCGTAGTTCATTTCCCGAGAATCTCGCAACGTCATCTCGTCGGTTTGCATTGCAACCTTTCCTTTTCAGACATGCCGTCTGAAACATCATGTTACCAACCAGATCTGAATCGCAGGCAGATATGATGGTTGGGAGATTCCCAAGAATTATAATATTGGTCTTTTGAACCGTTAAGTGGATGTCATGGCCAACACACTTATCCGGGAGATCTCTTATTGCAGTATCTTGAGTCAGCAATTTGGCCGTTCTTCCATGAGGATTTGGTATGACTTTGAACATAAGTTGTTCCTTATGGGTTCCTTGAGCTCCCGAAGTTAGACCTTTACTTGGTGTTCCAGATAACGAATGGTATTGAGTTAAGCTGGTACATCAAGGAGAACATTAGAAGTGGAGTGCTAAATGTCTCTCGGTCGACCATCCAGATTTCGTTTCCAATGATCTATGAATCAAATGTAATTCTTTTTTCCACTTAAGGGAATAATTCTACTAGTCACCTTCCCTAAGGTGTCATGTTATGGAATCATGGCAATTATCTCCTTGCTACTTTGAAACCTTGCACCATCTTACTGAAGCATGGAATTGTTGCCTACCAACTTGAACCTTCGTCATCTACTTTTCCATCACCCCTGGTGTGTGTTATGTGTCTCAGCGCAAGAGATGTTGTTATGTCTCATTCCATGAATAGATCGTGAGTTGCTCGATCTTCGAGAAGATCGAATCCTGTAGAGTTTATTTATGTCGTCGTGTTGGATGAAGATCTCGAATGCAAAGATGTCCAGATCAAGATGATGATCAAGTCAACGTTCTTATGAAGTGCAAGTTGGATCATGAAGATCAAGTTAGCTTTGTATCCCCTCTTGTATCTCGGGACGAGATTCTTGTTAGTGGGGGTGAGTTATCACAGCCATAGAATTTGATTGCAAATAGCTGCACAAGCATCCATGCATCATGTCTAAATTTCTTTGAAAGTTGAAATCGGGATTGTTGAAACCCTAGCACCAAATGAATTCAACTAGGTTCAATAAAAATAATTTCAATGAACCCAAAATGCCCTTCAGAAAAGTTCATGATTTTTTATAAAGGTGAAAACCTTTGGAAAAAATGGTGCACATATTTCTAGGCCATTTTGGATTTTTGAATTAAATACTATTGTATTTGACTTTGGGTATTTAAATATTATAAATAATTTAGGTGCTCAAATAATGTTGAAATTATTTGTTGGCCACTGAAATAATTCAGAAAGTGCTCATGAATAATTTTAGGATTTATAAAATTGATTTCGTTTTAAAACTGGATCAAATACAAACTGCAAAATAGAAAACAAAAACAAAAAAAAAGAAAAGGGCTAGAACCCACCTGGCTTACCTGGCAGCCCAGCTGGCCCAGCACCGTAGCTGAGCCCCAGCCCACCAGGGCGAAGCGGTCGTCCTTAACCTCTGCCAGAAGGCAGAGGCGTGTCGACGCGTGCGTGATCGCCATGGCCACCTCCCTCCCTGCCTCCTCCTTCCCCGACCCTTCTCGAGATGTCCAGGAGACGCCTGCATCCTCCTCTGTCTGCCCCCCCTCGTTCTCTGGCCCCTCTCCCCCTCTCTAGATCCTCCCTGAGCTCCGTCCGAGAGCAGCAGTCGGCCGCCGTCACGGTTCCCCTCTCGCCGCATCGCCATGTTCAAAAGCTCCTTCGTCGTGCACCTCGTCTCCAGGCCAAAGGAAGCGAGCCGGAGTGCTCCGTTTCGCCGCCATCTTCATCATCTTCACCGCTGGACGCCAGAGATCCCCCTCGCTGCTCCGCTCTCTCCGGTGCTCCCCCAAGCTCGCCGACCCGGCTATCGTGCTCACTGTGAGGCCACGGTCCGAACCCCCTTTCCTTCTCCTCTCTTGCACACCGTAGTCCCCTAGCCGCTCGAGGCCGAGCTCCGACTGCCGCCTCGCTCGCCGCAGTTGCCGCTATTGGCCACCCCAGCCGCAACTGCAGCCACCGTTGGACGCGCCGCGTCATGGCCGTTCCAACGAGACTAGCCGCACGTCCTCCCGATGCCGTAGTTGGCCGGACAGTGAATGCCGCCGTGCTCCGGTTATCACCGGCGCTAACTCGCTGACGTGGCACTGTCATTAGTGCTAATACCTGCCAGCTAGACGCCCCGAGAGCCACTGCCAGCGGGTCCCGCAGCGAGTCAAACCCCAGTGACACGGGATTAGACCCGGTTAATCTCAGTGTCACTGACGTGTTGACCCCACACGTCAGGTTTGACCGCAGTTAGCGCTGTTGACCTGCTGACGCAGGCATGACGTAGTGCTGCACAATTAATAGTTTTCTCGATTAAAAATAATCCAGGAAATTTTAGAAAACAGTTTAAACTTCTGAAATTCGTAGAAAATCTACCGTAACTCCAAATGAAATAATTTATATATGAAAAATTATCAGAAAAATTCAATCTATCCATCCATACCTGTTTCATGCATGACAAACCGACCTAGACCTGCTGTACTTGTGAAAACACATGAATGGCATTTATAAATGTTTAATTTGGAGTTGCATTTGAACCCTTGGTTCAAATGGACTTCATCTAAATAGGATGCTAGATGCATTAGCACAAACCACATCACATCTTCATGCCATGTTCATGCATCATATTGTTGCATTGCATTGATTGTGTTTCTTCTCTGTTGCCGGTATTTGTCCCCTCTCAGTAGACGTGGTTCCGACGATGAGATCGATGATACCGATGAAGAACTATACTATCTTCAAAAGTGCCAGGAAAGCAAAACCCCCTTGTTCATTCTGCTACAAACCCACTCTCTCGCTTCTGCTCTCTTTTACTGCATTAGGACAACAATGATTCAACCGTTACATGCTGCAGTAGTTGAACCCCTTTCCTCTACATGACCTATCATTGGCACTGTAAATAGATGAAACCCACTAGCATGAGTAGGAGTTGTTTGGGCCCTGATGTGCCTAGTCATTCATGCTTGTATGTCATGCCTGCTACTGCTTAGAGTTGAGTCTGGTCTGATTCATTGGGGATGAATCGGAGGTGCGTGAACTTGTCCTACCGTTGTGAGCTAAGTGTGTGAACATGATTTGGTAAAGGTAGCGGTGAGAGGCCATGTAGGAGTACATGGTGGGTTGTCTCATTGCAGCTGTCCTCAGGAACTAAGTTCTGTGTTTGTGATCCATGAACAACTACTACCACACATTGGGCTTCGGGCACTCCAAGCTCTCTCGACTTATTAATCAACCTGATCTCTGTCCAGGAGTTACGACTAGTTTCTAGTGTTTGTAGGTAGTGTTAGTAGTCTACCAAGTGGCACCCGATAAATGTGGGCTTGGGACAAACTAGGCACCGTGGCGGGGTATGCCAAGCGTCGCTCGTTTGGTGGGCTTGGAACCCTGTACACATCATTTGGGGCCGTGAGCGACACCCTGGCCGGATCTCCTTGCGGATGGAACCCGAATAGGCGATAAACCTGGACTAGAGACTTCTGTGGTTAGTCAGGTCGTGGACGACTCCCTCGCCAGGCTTCCGCTTGTAGCTTGCCGAGATACACAATGTGGACATGGTGGTAAGTGGCGAGAGTGTGTGTGAAGAAGTACACCCCTGCAGGGTTATAAATGATCTATTTGAATAGCTGTGTCCACGGTAAAGGACTTTTGGACGGCCTGTGCAGTTCATAGACAAGTGAAAGTGGATACTCTAAAATGTGCAAGACAAGCGTGAGTGCTATGGATGGCCTTCTCGTGGGGAGACGGGAGCGGATCCATAGTGGTGTATTGATATGGTGAATATGTGGACTCGTGTGCGCCACCTCAAAAGAGTTACTTGCAGTCATAGTACAGGATAGCCACCGAGTCAAAGCTGGCTTGCTGCAGTTAAACTTCACCCCCATTTGTTGATACTGATGCATATGTGGCTAGTTCTAATGTAAGTCTTGTTGGGTACATTTGTACTCACGTTTTCTTAATTTATGTTTTGTAGAGAGACTTCAGTCTCACTAGTAGTTCTGCTTGGACTTCGACGTTTTGCTTGTTACCTCAGCTTCGATCTTGTGCCCTCGGAAGGATCTTGTAGATAGTCAGGCTTGTTAGCCCTTTTTCATTTGTAGTTGTCTGTACTCACACAAGTTTAGCTTCCGCGTGTGCTTGTTACTTGAATGCTCTGTATGTGTGGTCATGAGACCCATGTTTGTAATACTTGGCTCCTCGGAGCCTAATGAATAAATACTTTGAGTTGTACAGTTTTGTTGTGATGCCATGTTGTATTTGCACATATCGAGCATATTGTGTGTATAATTTGAAATGCTTCGTATGTGTGGGATCCGACAACCTAGTTTTCTATCCTTGGTAGCCTCTCTTATGGGGAAATGTAGTCTAGTGCTTCCAGTGAGCCATGGTAGTCTGCTACAGCCTGGTTTACCGAAGTCCTGTTAGCCCAGTTGCTATGCTCCGAAACGCTTAGACTGGCCGGCATGTAGTCCTTCTTTGATCCTGTGTGTGTCCCTTCAGGGAAATGTCACGCGGTGTCTGGAATCTCGGAGTCCTGCTAGCCCAGTTGCTACAGCCCGAATTCATTCACTGATGACCGACACGTTCATTGCTGGGTCATGTAAGCCTGTACCTGCAAGTTAGTGCCACTTTGGGCTCACAACTAGTCATGTCGCCTGGGTTCCCTGTCATATGGATGCTAGCGACACTATCATATACGTGAGCCAAAAGGCGCAAACGGTCCCGGGCCAGGTAAGGTGGCACCCGTGGGAATACCGTGCGTGAGGCCGCAAAGCGATATGATGTGTTACATGCTAGATCGATGTGGCTTAGGATCGGTGTCCTGACAGTCCCCGTTGCTTCTGGGTAATTATTGAGCTTTATCTTTTTGCTTTTGCATAACCTGACCTTCAGCCGACTCACTTTCCCGCCTGACCGAGTGAATTCTGAAATTTGTAGCACTGCTACTTATGTGACTTCCATGTACAAGGAAGATGATGACAAGGAGATGAAAGACGTGGCCACATCCAAAGCATGTATTACTCTTGTTATCTTGCTTTTACCCTGCCAATCATGTTCACGGTCGACTGAACTCCTTGCGGTCGATTCTTTTGAAGCTTTGCAGAATGTTATTGAACTTCTAGACGATGATGAAGAAGTGCCACAGAAGCCCACGGGAAGGAGGAGTAGGACCTTGGGCAGGAGGTCCTAGCCAGCAAGACACCGCAGATGATGCTAGTGTTAGAACCAGTGACCCAGCAGCCCGGAGACCTCAACCGAGCTTCTGTTACCTTTGCTGATCCTGTTTCAAGTGTATGCCCTTCGGCATCGACTTTCCAAGTCACGCTAGCTCAGCTCTCCAGGCTAACGTCCAGGTTAGTTGACTTCCGACTGATCTTTAGCTTGACGTTTTTTCTGTTAGGACATGCTACTTGAAAACTGCTGCTTTACTATCCGTAAGATGCCCGTGGATGAGTGTTGTGCATCTATCAAGAGTCTGCATCTTGCATCTGAACACCCACTGGGTGTTTTCAACTTTTGCTGAGTAATTTTCCACTTGATTCGACCATGTGGTGTCGAGTGTACCGTTGAATCAGTGGGGGCACACAGAGTGTACCCACTGGGTGTAGTCCCCGAGACTGTCGTCGAATGTTTGATTCAACGGGGGTCGTTATCAAAAATATCTCTTTTTAGTTCGTCCGCACGGTTTAGACTGGTCGTACCAAGTTGGATCCAGACCAGTGGGGGCATGCAATGTGCACCCACTAGGTGTATTCCCCGAGACAGCGGTCGACTGCAGGCACTCGGCGGTGGTCTGAGAGCAAGTATTGCCACACTTCTTGTTTTTGTTTTTTGAAGCACGTCGAGTGGAAAGCAGAACCAGTGGGGGCACGCCAAGTGCACCCACTCGGTGTAGTCCCCGAGACTACTGTTGAATGTTTGATTCAGCAGTAGTCTTTAGAATTTTTTTTGTGGTAATGATTTGAACCTGTATCTTTTCCGCTCGGAGCAATTGATCTCTGTCTCAGTCGATTGACATGCCTTATTCATTGACCGCAGAAATCTTGTGACTTTGGGAGCCAGTTCGCCGATTTGCAGAAACAACAAATCCAACCCAATCTCGACCTGGGACTGGCCAAGGAGAACTTGAATAAAGCATAGGATGAAGCCACTGCCATGGGAGGTAATGACTTGTCGACTGTCTGCTTTGTCATCTTCTCTTTTCGTTCATTGAACCGAGTGACACTACTCGAGCAGATATGCGTAGTGAAAACAGACAACTCCAGGCCCGTCTGAAGAATGTTGTTTCTTTAGAGAAAATGAAGCAGGCGCTGGAACATAAGGAACTTGTTCTTTCTGCAGCTCAGAAGACGGCGCGGGAAAAAACCGAGCTTGCCGACAAGAAGCTAGATTCAGTTGGAAAGTTAGAAGAAGAAAACGCCAAACTAAAGACTGCCATCAGCAAGGCCAACAAGGAAGTCGTGCATCTGAAGAAGGATAAGGTGGCTCTAACCGACAAAGTTGGAGATCTCACTCGGAAGAGGGACGAACTGGAGGCTTATCTGGGAGGACTCGCCAAGAAGTTGTTCCTTATGCTTGAAGGTGTTTTTCCTTATCTAACTGATTTGCTGCTGTCGACTTGCCATATAGCTGCTGACTTATCGCTTTATTGTGTGTGCAGAATTCTATCAAAACTTCGAGGAAGAGACTGGGAGAATTGAAACGAGCTTGGACCCCATCCTCTCTCCTGTTAAGGATGAAGCTGCCATGAACGTGCTCTGACTGGAGTGTCGCCTTGCCAGTGCCATGGACTACCTTGCGCGACTGAAGGTGGCGGTGTCGCGGATTGACACAACGCTCTGGCCATGGGTGACATTTTAGAACGATCTCGAGTCCATGATGACTCGGCTTAATAAGATCCCTGGTCGAGTGCAGGAATGGAAGAAGTCATCTGCTCGGTGTGCTGCTGATGTTGCTCTGTCTCTGGTCCGTGTCCACTTCAAAGAAGCCAAGGAAGAGAAGCTGGCAGCGCTCAAGGTTGCCAATACCAAGAAGCTTGACTTCCAATCCTTCATGGAAACCTTCATCGAAGGAGCCACTCGCATTGCAGATGGAATCAACTTTTACGAGTTCATCGAGCCTGCCAGCCTTCCTCCTGCGGAGTGAACAAACTTTAAGCTCTGATTAAATTTGCCTCGGAATGCCGAGTAATTTTGTAACTGTTAAACTCTTTCGGCCCTGATGCCCGAGTACTTTTATCTGCGGTTCGGAACTTGTGAGATTTATCTGAACTTGGTTCTTCTTAGAACACAATTGCTTTGGCTTTCTCTTAGAATGGAAATTGTCCCTTCACTCGGAACAAACTTTTGTACATGTGATGCAGCTCTGAAGAGAAGGTCACAAGTCGAAAAAGGGTCATCTGTCCCGGTTGGTAAGGGCCTTTTTTCCCAGTTGTTGAACCGGGACTAAAGGGTCGTTACTGATGCCCTAGCCCTTTAGTCCCGGTTCTTACACGAACCGGGATAGATGGGCCTCCACGTGGCCGGTGTGGCGAGCCCAGGCAGGAGGGCCTTTGGTCCCGGTTTGTGGCACCAACCGGGACCAATTGGCATCCACGCGTCAGCATTTCAGGGGCTGGGGTTTTTGTTTTTTTTGAAAGGGGGGTGGGGGTTGGGGGTTTTGGGGTGTTAATTTAGGTGTTTCATATATTGTGTTAGCTAGCTAATTTATAGAGAGAAGTGTCCTCTCTTATCTCCGTGCTTTGTCGACGCTACGTACTATATATGTATAGAGAGGACTAGACACGCTAGCTAGTAAGCAAATGAAGGAAACAGAAGATCATCATGAACATATGCATACAGAGAGAAGTTATATCGACCACGTCTCCTTCTCCGAGAGATTAGTCGAACAACAAGTTCTCGTATATCTATCCGACACTACTGGCTACATATATACAATAATTATCTCTTACAATATAATCTCCTAATTATATATGAACACAGGGTCCACATAGTATTCTCCATCTTCAGTGATCACGTGGTCAAGGAAGAATGCCGCCAATTCCCCTTGAATTGATCGCATATGATATGGTGGTAGGAATTCATCCCACATCTGAAAGATCTAATCTGAAGAAGGGGGTCAATACATTTATATATGAATAAATGAAACTCAACACAAATGATGGTAATAAAATAAAATTGTGAATATTATTTCTTACACACTTCACATTGTTCGTCAGAGTAGCCCCGCTCACAGGTCGTGTGGCGGATGGACTTGCAAACGTAGTATCCACAGAAATCATTCCCTTGTTCCTGCCACAACCACTTTACAAGAAACAGAGGTCAATCAAACTGATAAGCAAGCATGCTTAATGGTATTGATGAAACTAGCACTTGAATCACTAGGAGATGCGCGGAACATGCTTCTATAGTACTTACTTTCGGGTCTCTAAATTGCAGCTTCTTCGGCAGTCTCGGAGCTTTTTTGGTGAATTTTCTCCAAACCCTGCCAGACAAAGAAAACAATTACTTGATATCAGGAAATGAACAAAGTTGCTGATATGGTGGATAATGATCGATTTAACTTACTTCTCGAGCATTTGAGTCATGTCCGCATAGTCCTGGGGATCTTTTCGTCTCGAGTCTAAGACGGTTACTAGTCCCTGCTCAAGCTTAATCTCTAGGAGAATATAGTGGAACCTGCGCATGCATGCATAACTCATCAATTACATTACTATAATCTGGACTAATAAGGGAAACCGAATATGCACAAGACAGTAACACTCACTTAAAGTTGTAAGGAAAGAGTATTATATCTTAGTTTTCATTTATTACCAATGATGTTAGCAAGTTGGCCTTGGTATATTCGGCATGATATTTAACCGCAGTTGCATCTATGAGATTTGTGTTAATGAACCCAATATCACCGATTTGTCTTTTCTTCAATTCAACGATCTTCAATCTGCATAATATAGTGAGGATAATTATAAATACATGCAATGAAAGAGCTGACCTATATAGAGAGTCTTAATGACAGAAGTAGTACTACTTACAGACAGTAGCAAGTGACGGTTGATTTATCAAGGGCCTTCTGATTGAAAAACTGGAAGAACTCTCAGCATCAAAATATTCAACAATTCAATTCCAACGAGGTCATGCTCCTCTCTAACTCTCAGCGTCAAAATATTCCTCCCCCCAGACTCTCAGCAGGTTTTCATGTAGCAATCATGGAATCTTCTCATCATCGTTGTTAGAGATCTTTCATCTTTGATGAGAGGCTTCCCGTACTCGTATCTGTGTTCCTCCACCTCCAAGAAATCATAATGTACATCGTCGGGCAGCAATCTCCAAGATTGCTATAACCGGGCACCATCCTCGGATCATTATCGACGATGTCGCTAGACACCTTGAGTGGGGGGCACGATTGGTTCGCTTGTTCGCCGAGCTGGGCAATTTTTTTTCCCAGCTCGTCGTTCTTTTAATCCTTGATCACTGACAGTACTTCCCGACCGCTCCACTTTGACAAATGTCTTTGCAATAATGCGCTCATAGTTGCCTTTTGGCGGAGACTTTGGTGGTTTTTTCAGGGCAGCCAGAGTGCGCTTCGCTTTCACCGGATCTACCTTCTCCTCCGGAGGTGGATGTTTCTTTGCTTTCACCCCTTGAAAGAAGTTTGTCACTTCAGCTCGCACGATCTTCGTGTTCTCCTCCGGGGTCCTCTCGTATGGTAACTTCTCTGGAGTCTTGAGAGAAGGACCGAATCTGTATTACCTCCTGCCTCTGGCTATACTGCTAGACACCGACAGAGCAGACGGAGTGGCTGTGGCTGTCTTCTTTCCTTGCTTACGAGGCGGAGGAGAAGGACTACGACACGAAGGAGACGGAGCGGCGGCGGGTCTCTTCCGCCCTTGCTGACGAGGTGGAGAAAGAGGAGGCTAGCAGCTTGGGCGCGCCGGCGTAGGCGGAGTGCCGCCACGCGCCGGAGAAGGAGGCTGAGTGCCCTGATCACTCGCCGGAGGAGGAGGCGGAGTGCCCTTACTTGCCGGAGGAAGAGGAGGAGGCGGAGGCATCCAGTTCGGAAGGTTGATGAGCTCCTTCCGCCATAGGCATGGAGTCTTCAGAGCAGAACCCAGCCGAGTCTCCCCTTCACCGGTAGGGTGGTCAAGCTGGAGGTCCTCAAATCCCTCTGTTATTTCATCCACCGTCACCCTAGCATATGCTTCTAGAATCGTACGATAGTGAAAAGTTGCGCCTGGTTTAGGAGGTCGAACAGAGCCGACAACCGCCTTGACTTTGAAGTTCTGCCATTGCGTCATAAGGTGGCAATGTTGAGAGTCCGTGATAACATCCACGAGATAACTAGCAGGAGCCGTCAAGACATGCTCCGGCTGAAGCAGCTCGGTGGAAGCCACGCTGCTTCTCCGCTGAGATGGCGTGGAAGCTTCGGGGGTAGTTTCCGCAGGTCGCTTGCTGCGAGCTACGTCTTGTTCCTCTAGCGCTTGAACCCTTTCATGCAACATTTGAATTTGGGTCTGCTCCAATTTTTTCCTCCTCTCCTGGCATTTGTAACCGCCTGTGTCTGGAAGACCAGCCTTCCACAGAACGGAGCCTGGCGTGCCTGGTGTCCGTCCAGGGTGCTCAGGATTCCCGAGGGGCATTTTGAGCTCGTCGTTCTCTCTGTCTGGAATGAACGTCCCTTGTTGTGCTGCATCGATATAGTGCAGTAGCCTCTTGACTAGTATTCTCATTTGCTCGTCCATCCAAACGCACTTCCATGATACAGGCTCCAAGGTTCGGCCAGCCCCGAAGAACCAAGTCCGGCAACGGTTTGGCCAGTTTGTCGGTGTACAAAAAGAGGGGTACACTTTTTGTACCCCTATAACTGTGCATGGGCAGTCTGAGCCACGGGCACCACCACACTGAGCAAGGCAAGGGAGGTGAGCCAAGGTAAGGCCAAAGCTCGAGGGAAGCAGAACGACGCCAAGACCAAGACCACAAAGAGCAAGGGAGACGAAGCAGACTCCCACGGCAAGATCCTTGCCGGGAGGAGCTTTTAGCAAACCCGGCAAGATCCTTGCCGGGCAGCTCGTCCCACGCCCACGGATCGAGTCTCCCTTGAGTCCTCTGCCCCCTTGAGACAAGGATTCGGGAGACATCTCTGTAATGGCATGCAGATCTTTGTGAAGACATTCAAGATCACACACACACTTTGGAAGATGATGATGATCCATGGCGGGATCCCAGCCAAGGAGGACCACGAGGCCCCCGGCAAGAGCCTTGCCGGGGATGACAGCAGGCGCCACGGCAAGACCCTTGCCAGGGCCCCGGCAAGGCCCTTGCCATGAACACTCGTAGGGCCACCATCAGGCTCACACCAGTCAACCTCCACTGCCGTTCGCACGCAGCTGCCGACCCGACCAGCTGGGCAGGCACCTGCGTGGCGGCATGCAGATCTTCGTGGAGACCCACTGCTGCGCCATCTCAGCTGCCTGCTTGCCTACATGGCACCGTAAGCACCGCTGGCCAGGGCGCGTGTCAACACGAAGGGAGGCGGCGACGAACGAGACATGCCTCGCCCCCGCCCCCGATAAAGTAAGGACACCTGGGCAGGCGCATTAAATGCGCCTTGTCATGTAATGCGAGGCATAACCTCGCATTACTGTACCCTTTCCACCTCCTATGTGCCACTGTGGCAAACCCTTTTTCCCTATAAAAGGAGGCCCGAGGCGACCAGGGAGAGGATTCGGCTTTTTGGAGCTCCTCACACCCCATAGCTTGCTCAAGAACACAGATATACAATCCACCAAAGCAGGAGTAGGGTTTTACGCATCCCCGCAGCCCGAACCTGGGTAAACGAACCGTGTGCTGTCTGTTTGATCCGCTCTTCTCACGACCCCGCGCCCCGCAACCGTAGTAGAGATTCTTGTGATCCCATAGGTGTCGTTTACACCGACATCTTTGGCGCGCCAGGTAGGGGGCACAGTTGTGAGAATCGGCTTTAGGAGTTAGTTCGACGCTTCTTAATCATCATGGCGCCCAAGAAGAAGATGACGGTGGCGGTTGGCCCGTCGAAGGCCGGGCATCCCGCCCCGACGCGGGCGAGCAGCGGACCGGTCGCTGAGAGGACTCGGAGCGCCATTCGCGAACACCAACACCGTCCCAGCAGCCGGAGGTTGGGAGGCGGCGATGTTCGTGCGCCTGGTAGCGGGCCGCACGCCGCCAAATCCAAAGACAAAGCCAGGCCCTCCGCAGGCGGCGCAGGGCCTTCCAAGATTGCTGCCGCCCAACCTGAAGGCGGCTCGAGGGCTTCCAAGACTCCAACGCCGGCGCCGACGGCGCGCTCCTCTCAAGCGGTGCGCGACGAACGGCGTAATCACGCCGAAGATCCCGGGCGTCGCCGCGGGAAGATTCCCGAACGCCGCTCCCGGGAAGTACAAGACTTGCCCGCTCGCCAGAGCGCTGGTGAAGATGGCATGCGACCGCGGGGTCGTGATAGAGCTCCTTCTGACACGGTCAGAAGTCGAAGCGCGTCGCGATCCGTGCAGGTTTCCCTGCCACCAACGCCAGCAGAAGCCCTGGCGCGCGCGTAGTTGCTCCTCGATTTTCCTCCCACTACGGGGAAACTCGACGAATGGAGAGCCACTATCCGAAGCCTTGTTGCGGTGGACAACAAAGACGAACCAAGTCTGGTGGAGCCCCCGGGTCGACGCTCTGACGGAATCCCACGCACCGGTGGCAGGAAAGCCGACGACGCCGCGACCATGGTGCAATCGCCTCCTCCTCGCCCGGTACCGCGGACATCAGCCCGTCGCGATGTTGCGGGTGACGAAATCTCCATAGCGTCGTCCGACCCTCGGACCCACCGCGACCAGCGCTAAGTCCTTCGGGAACGAGAACATGAAGACGCTCGAACCACTATCGAGCGCCGGCGCGGAGCGCGCCACTAGTCAGACAGGCGAGCAGGGCTTGCTGTGAACCACCCGGCACCGGAGAGCCCTGGAGGCCTACCTTACGAGGTAGGCTGTCTGGCTTTTGCCCGTGAGCTGCGGCAGTTCCAGTGGCCTACTCACCGCACTTTCAAACCTGACGTCGGCAAAAGTACACCGACACAGTTCATTCTCTCAGGTTCGATCCCTTTATCAAGTAGATCATTCTCATCCTTGGCCTGCTTAGGCCGGGCTTTGAGGTAGCCACCTGAACCCGTGCAATGGTGAAGCTTCTTCATCGCAGCATTCATCTTGTTTGTCGCTGACATCTTCTTACTCTTTTCCGATGTCTTGTGGGCCACAAATGCGTGCCAGTGATCTCTGATCTTCTCATATTTGCCGATGAATTCTGGTGTCTCTTCTTTGTCGACAAACGTTTTCAGCTCATTCTTCCACCTCCTGAATAGGTCTGCCATCTTCTTAGGAGCATGAGACTTGATTAATTGCTCTTTAACTGGCTTCTCCGGATCCTCCTTTGGCGGTAGGGTGAAACTTGCCTTCAGCTCAGTCCAAAGATCATCTTTCTGCATGTCATTGACATAAGACACCTCAAGGTATTCCTTCTTAGGCTTATACCATTGGTGGATGATGATCGGGATCTTGTCCCTAACAAGAACCCCGCACTGAGAAGCAAATGCTTCCTTTGTCCGGATGGGTTCAATCTGTTGGCCGTCGCGCATGATTGCTGTGATCTCAAACCTTTCATACGAGCGCAACTTTTTCTTCGGGCCTCGTCTCTTTACCGAAGTTGTGCTCGATCCGGAGGGCTAGAAAAAAGAAGAAAGATGAGAGTTAATTAATATGTGTACACACCAAAACAATGAATGCATCAATTAGCTAGTCAGCACAGGCTTAACTAATATATATACCTGGCCGGACTCTGTTTGGTCACCGGAGCCGTCACCACGGGCTCCTTCTTGCACCAACATTGGGTCACCGGAGCCATCATAATCATGTCTTTCCTCCTCCATTCTTTGATCACCATAGCTTGCTTCTTCACCCTATTCTTCCAGACCAGCATTGTCGTTAAGATACGACAAGACATCACCTCCGGCTAAGATTATGTTCCCCAACACCTCTTCTGCTTCCTCATCTCGTCCGTGCTCCATTGTTTCTGCAAATACTACAACATGGCAATTATTACACAAACATGACAACAGGTGGATATATTAGTGGCAAACGTAGACACCTAGCTTATTCCGGGTTTGGGATGGCCTCGGCAACGCTTCAAGTGTAGGGGCGCGGTGGGAGGGGGTAGGAGACCGACATTGTTTTTTTCTAGGGTTTGGATGTCCTTGAGAGTTTTGGTCGAGCGAGAGGGCCGAGGGGTGCTCCCGTGGTATAAGTTATCATGGTAGAAGTTATCCGGGAGGGGGTTATATCGACAACGACGACATACATGATGGGGAACGTAGTAATTTCAAAAAATTTCCTACGCACAAGCAAGATCATGGTGATGCATAGCAACGAGGGGAGAGTGTGATCTACGTACCCTTTGTAGACAGACAATGAAAGCGTTTGGTTGACGTAGTCGTACGTCTTCACGGCCCGATCGATCAAGCAACGAAACTACGGCACCTCCGAGTTTTAGCACACGTTCAACTCAATGACGATCCCCGGACTCCGATCCCGCAAAGTGTCGGGGAAGAGTTCCGTCAGCACGATGGCGTGGTGACGATCTTGATGTACTACTGCTGCAGGGCTTCGCCTAAGCACCACTACAATATTATCGAGGACTATGGTGGCTGGGGGCGCCGCACACGGCTAAGAATAAGATCACGTGGATTAACTTGTGTGTCTCTGGGGTGCCCCTGCCTCCGTATATAAAGGACTAAAGGGGGGGCGCGGCCGGCCTAGGAGAGGCGCGCCAGGAGAGTCCTACTCCCTCTGGGAGTAGGATTCCCCCCCATTCCTAGTTGGAATAGGATTCGCGGAGGGGGGAATAGAGAGAGAGAGGGGCCGACCCCCTCTCCTTGTCCTATTCGGACCAAGGGAGGGGAGGGGCACGCGGCCCATGTAGGGCTGCCTCTTCTCTTTTCCACTAAGGCCCATCATGGCCCATATAGCTCCCGGGGGGTTCCGGTAACCTCCCGGTACTCTGGAAAAATCCCGATTTCACCCGGAACACTTCCGATATCCAAACATAGGCTTCCAATATATCAATACTTATGTCTCGACCATTTCGAGACTCCTCGTCATGTCCGTGATCACATCCGGGACTACGAACAAACTTCGGTACATGAAAATGCATAAACTCATAATATAACTGTCATCGTAACCTTAAGCGTGCGGACCCTACGGGTTCGAGAACAATGTAGACATGACCAAGACATGTCTCCGGTCAATAACCAATAGCGGAACCTGGATGCTCATATTGGCTCCTACATATTCTACGAAGATTGAGGGAGTCCCGGATTAGGGGGTGTCCGGATAGCCGGACTACCATCATCAGCCGAACTATCATTTGCCGGACTATCATCATCGACCGGACTCCAAGACTATGAAGATACAAGATTGAAGACTTCCCCCCATGTCCGGATGGGACTTTCCTTGGCGTGGAAGGCAAGCTTGGCGATACGGATATGTAGATCTCCTACCATTGTAACCGACTCTATGTAACCCTAGCCCTCTCCGGTGTCTATATAAACCGGATGGCTTTAGTCCGTAGGACAACAATCACAACAACCCTTACAATCATACCATAGGCTAGCTTCTAGGGTTTAGCCTCCTTGATCTCGTGGTAGATCTACTCTTGTAAACATCCACAATATGAATATCAATCAAGCAGGACGTAGGGTTTTACCTCCATCAAGAGGGCCCGAACCTGGGTAAACATCGTGTCCCTTGTCTCCTGTTACCATCCGCCTAGACGCACAGTTCGGGACCCCCTACCCGAGATCCGCCGGTTTTGACACCGACATTGGTGCTTTCATTGAGAGTTCCTCTGTGTCGTCACCGATAGGCTTGATGGCCTCTTCAATCAACAACGACACAGTCCTGGGTGAGACCTTTCTCCCCGGACAGATCTTCGTATTCAGCGGCTTCGTACTACGTGCCAACTCCCTTGGCCATCTGGAGTAGATCGAAAGCTACGCCCCTGGCCGTCAGGTCAGGTTTGGAAGCTTAAACTTCACGGCCGATATCCGCGGGGACTTGATCCTCGATGGATCTGAGCCTCAGCCGATCGTGTCGCGCTGTCACAATGGGCATGACCTAACTCTGCCGCCGGACAGCACCTTGGAGGCCGCACCCGGATCCGCTCCGACTCATAGTCCGGAGCCGATCGCTCGAATCAAGGACGGATGGCTGGACACCGCCTCGGGAGCCACAATTCCTACGACGATGGAGCCGAACACTTACCTTGTCCTACGTAAGCCCATGACTCTGAGGTGCCGGACTCCCTTCCGGACTCCGAACCTCCTGCGCCCCTGCCAGTCGAATCCGATTGGGCGCCGATCATGGAATTCACCGCTGCGGACATCTTTCAGCACTCGCCCTTCGGTGATATCATAAACTCATTGAAGAATCTCTTGCTATCCGGAGAGCCATGGCCGAACTACGGCCTGAACGGTTGGGACGCGGAGGACGAAGAAATTCGGATCCCACCCACCACCCACTTCGTAGCCACCGTCGACGACTTACCCGACGTACTCGACTACGACTCCAAAGACATCGACGGTATGGACGACGATGCCGGAGACTACCAAGAACCAGTGCCTACAGGATACTGGAAGACCACCTCGTCATACAACATATACATGGTGGACACCCCGAAAGATGGGGATGGCGAAGAAGCAGCGGAGGCCGATTCCTTAAAGAAACAGCCCAAGCGCCGACTTCAGCGGCGCCGCTCTAAATCCCGCCACAGCAAGAATGGAGATTCCGGCACAGGAGATAATAACACCCCAGAAAGTGCCGAAGACAACTCCCTCCAGCTCGATCCAGCGCAGGAGGAGGCAGAAGCAAGCCCTCGGGAGAGGGCGACAGACGAAGAGGTCGACGATGATAACTACTTACCTCCCTCCGGAGACGAGGCAAGCCTCGGCGACGACGAATTTGTCGTGCCTGAGGATCCCGTCGAGCAAGAGTGTTTTAGACGCAGGCTAATGGCCACGGCAAACAGCCTAATGAAAAAGCAACAACAGCTTCAAGCTGATCAAGACCTACTGGCCGACAGATGGACCGAGGTCCTCGCGGCCGAAGAGTACGAACTCGAACGCCCCTCCAAAAGTTACCCAAAACGCAAGTTGCTCCCCCGATTAGAGGAGGCAGCATCACCAGCGCATAATACGGCAGACCGACCACGTCGTGGCCACGATAGAGAGGCGTGCAAGCCCTCCACCAAAACCGTACCCCGGCATCGCTCTAAAAGCAGGAAGCCACGAGGGAACGCGCCGGACTTGCTAGATATATTGGAGGACAAGGCAAGACAATCCAGATCTATCTATGGATCACGTGGACGCCCCACGACTCACGACGAATATCGTCGCACCGGATACAACTACTCCGGCCGGGCCGAACACAGCAGATAACGCTCTCTCGAGCTACGTCGCGATATTGCTCAATACAGAGGCGCCGCACACCCACTATGCTTCACTGACGAAGTAATGGATCATCAAATCCCTGAAGGGTTCAAACCCGTTAATATCGAATCCTACGATGGCACAACAGACCCCGCGGTCTAGATTGAGGATTATCTCCTCCATATACACATGGCCCGCGGCGACGATCTTCACGCCATCAAATATCTCCCGCTCAAGCTTAAAGGACCAGCTCGGCATTGGCTTAACAGCCTGCCCGCAGAGTCAATTGGATGTTGGGAAGACCTGGAAGCCGCATTCCTCGACAACTTCCAGGGCACGTATGTGCGACCATCGGACGCAGATGACCTAAGCCACATAATCCAGCAGCCAGACGAATCGGCCAGGCAATTCTGGACACGGTTCTTAACAAAGAAAAATCAAATCGTCGACTGTCCGGATGCAGAGGCACTCGCTGCCTTCAAACATAACATCCGCATCGAGTGGCTGGCCCGGCACCTAGGACAGGAGAAGCCGAAATCCATGGCAGCCCTCACATCCCTCATGACCCGCTTCTGTGCGGGAGAGGATAGCTGGATCGCTCGCAGTAACAACCTCAGCAAAAATGCTGGCAGTCCGGATACTAAGGACCGCAATGGCAGGTTGCGTCGAAACAAAAACAAATGCCGCATTAACGGCGACAACAATGAGGATACGATAGTCAACGCCGGATTCCGAGGCTCCAAACTCGGTCAACGGAAGAAGCCATTCAAAAGAGCCACGCCGGGCCCGTCCAATTTGGACCGAATACTCGACCGCTCTTGTGAAATACATGGAATCACCGAAAAGCCAGCTAACCATACCAACAGAGATTGTTGCGTATTCAAGCAGGCAGGCAAATTAATCGCCGAAAACAGTGATAAGGGGCTACACAATGATGACGAGGAAGAGACCCGGCCGCCGAACAACAGAGGACAAAAGGGATTCCCCCTCAAGTTCGGATGGTAAACATGATATACGCAACGCATATTCCCAAGAGGGAGCGGAAGCGTGCACTAAGGGACGTATACGCGATGGAGCCAGTCGCCCCAAAATTCAACCCATGGTCCTCTTGCCCGATCACTTTGGATCGAAGAGACCATCCGACCAGCATCCGCCATGGCGGATTCGCCGCATTGGTTTTGGACCCAATCGTTGATGGATTTCACCTCACGAGAGTCCTTATGGACGGCGGCAGTAGCCTGAACCTGCTTTATCAGGATACAGTGCGCAAGATGGGCATAGACCCTTCAAGGATTAAACCTACAACGACGACCATCAAAGGCGTCATACCAGGTGTCGAGGCCAATTGTACAGGCTCAGTTACACTGGAAGTGGTCTTCGGATCCCTGGATAATTTCCGAAGCGAGGAGTTAATCTTCGACATAGTCCCGTTCCGCAGCGGCTATCACGCTCTGCTCGGACGAA
Source organism: Triticum dicoccoides (assembly GCF_002162155.2). Classification (NCBI taxonomy): domain Eukaryota; kingdom Viridiplantae; phylum Streptophyta; class Magnoliopsida; order Poales; family Poaceae; genus Triticum; species Triticum dicoccoides. Next base: position 708,963,364 of record NC_041381.1, read on the forward strand.
CCGCGTTTCCAAAGTTCAATGCGGTGCCGCATTATGCATACCTTAAGCTCAAGATGCCAGGCCCTCGTGGAGTCATCACGGTCAATGGAAACACGGAACGCTCCCTCCGAACGGAGGAACATACAGCGGCTCTCGCGGCAGAAGTACAGAGCAGCCTGTTAAGGCAATTCTCGAGTCCGGCCGTTAAACGACCGGACACGACCAAACGCGCCCGGAGCAACATCAACCAAGACCACCTGGCACGTTCCGTGCACGCGTAGCAATGCGGCCCCAACCCCAGCCCTCGCAAAACTGCAAGACAAACTCTCCGCGTACATAATTACGCCCTGGAGATACCATGGGCATAGGGGGAAGGGCACCACCACAACAGACCCAGAGTGCGGTTCGACCACACTAGGGGCTCCCAAGTGTGTCGCTCTTTTTTGTTTTATTTTTCTCTTTTTTATACAGAACTCAGTCCGGCGGCGAACCGACCGAACTCATGATGCAACAGCTAGGGAAGGACTATGGCCGCGATGAACACTCAGGTGGTCTCCATCACGAGCATTAAATTTGTTAAAATACAACATTCCGCGGCCTACCCCTGGAGGGAGACGCCTTTAATTCGTCCAATCCCTTGCTTTCCGCACTATTTGTATCATTCCGCACTGATAGCATATCTTCTCGAATAAAATGCAGCACTTTTTGCCTTTAATTGCATTACTTTATATATATATGTTCATTTACGACATGTTGCACCCATGCATCTTGGTACGGCCAAACGCACCAGGGGCTTATGTCCTCCGCTTTATGGTGTGATAAAGTCCGCACACTTTCACAAGTGCGGCACCCCGAACTTATAGCATTATATGAATCGGCTCCGAATCATGTCTTGGGTCAATAGTTGGGTTTGCCCGGCTCCCATGTTTGGCACCTGACGTTTCCGTTCTATTGGCTAAGGTAGCACTGGGAGAACCACTGCGATTGCGCCCCGGTTGAGCCGGGTTAACGCCTCAGTGGAGAAAGCTAAAACTGACCGGCATGATAAGGCGTGAGACTGGTCGCTGTTCGAGAGGTCCTTTCAGGTCCTTAAAGACCTACGCCGCTTCGAGCGAAGTTCCGGATTATGTCCGATGAAGGCGTGGATAGCGCCCCAATTCGGTCTTCCGAATACTAGGGGCTTCGCTGAAATTTAAAATTGTAGAATTCTATGGCTAAGTGAGAGTGTTCAAGCACTATAAGTCCGGTTGCCTGGTTCGTTGTGTTGAGCGCCTCCCTAGATGGACCCAAAAATGGGAACAAGAGTGCTCAAGTTTATCCCGAACACCCCAGCACTCGTGGCATGGGGGCTGAAGCCGACGACTTGCCATCTCTCAGATTTAATAAACGGCCGCACAGAAGGTAATATTTTAAATTAAACAAGCGTTGCTTAGCGCATATGAACAAAGTTTTCAGCGCACAGGATAACAAATTGCGAATTCACTCAATAATTACATCCCTGGGGCACTCATCCGCAATCTTGCGGGCACCCTTCAGGACAGCCTTATAGTAAAGTTCGGACGTACGATGCTCCTTGCCCGCTGGTGGCGCGTCAGTGATTAGCTTCTCCGCATCCAGCTTGCCCCAATGCACCTTTGCACGAGCAAGGGCCCGACGAGCACCTTCAATACAGGCGGAGCGCTTGATAACCTCCACCCAGGGGCACGCATCCACCAGCCGTCGCACGAGGCCAAAGTAGCTCCCAGGCACGGCCTCTCCGGGCCACAGCCGGACTATGAGCCCCTTCATGGCCTGCTCGGCCACCTTGTGAAGCTCGACCAGCTGCTTCAGCTGGTCGCTAGGGGGCACCGGATGGCCGGCCTCAGGATACTGAGACCAGAAGACCTTCTCCGTTGAGCTCCCCTCTTCGGCTCGGTAGAATGCGGCGGCATCAGACACGCTGCGAGGCAGATCTGCAAACGCCCCTGGAGAGATCCGAATTCGGGTAAGTATCACGTAATTTACATTCACATGCTTGCTTTGCATGAAAAATGCCTTACCCGCGGCTATCTTCTTCATCAACTCAATCTCCTGAAGGGCCTTATGGGCCGCGGCCTTGGCGGTTTTGGCACTTTCGAGAGCCGAGGCAAGCTCGGACTCTCGAGTCTTTGATTCACACTCCAAATTCTCATGCTTTTCCATGAGAGCCTGGAGCTCTTGCTGAACCACCGCCACCCTCGCCTCTTGCTTTTCTCGCTCTGCCCGTTCCGTGGCCGCATTGCGTTCGGCCGCGGACACGGCCTCCTTCAGGGCCGCCACCTCGTTCGTGGCCCCTGCAGTACCCATGTTATCCTTGTTATTTTTTGTCGCAACCTAAATCCTTTTCTGTAAGGTACAAATTCAAAGTGGTGTTACTCACCTTCTTTGTCTTGGAGCTGCTTCCTGGCGCGGCCGAGCTCTTGCCTGGACCGCTCAAGCTCCTGCTTCAACGCACCGACCTCCGCAGTCAGTGCGGCAGAGGTCAGCAGCGCAGCCTGCAACCCATATTGACATAATTTTTTAGCAACCCTGCGTATATACTTTTTAAGATCCTCAGTCCGGCTTTTCTTTCCGAACACCAAACTGAGCATCAGGGGCTACTGTCTATGCGGTATTACTTTGCATGTTTTTAACTTCTTACCTCAAAGCCTGATAGAAGGCTATTGCAGGCTTCGGTCAGCCCGCCTTTGGCGAGCTGCACCTTTTGAATCACCGCACTCATAATAGTGCGGTGTTATTCCTCGATGGAAGCGCTCTGCAGCGCCTCCAACAAATTGCCCGGCGCCTCCGGTTGGACGGAAGCCGCCGGCGTCACGGTCTTGCCCTTCGATCGAAGGGGCCGCCTGCCGGACTCCGGAACCACTGCGGGTTCCGTTGTGGAGTCCGGCGCGAAGTCCGGGAGGGCGCCTTGTGGCGCCTCCGGAGCCTCCCCCTGGTGGGTCCCCTCTAGGGATCCCACCTCGGCGTCTTCAGCGTCGCGAGGGGTGGAGGCGGTCGGGATGGAGTCTACATCCGACGAAGCCAACGACCCGCTCGATGAAGCGGGGAGATCATCACTGGACGGACTACAGGTTGCATGCGGCGTTAGAATGACACTATGTGACGCAGAAAAAGAAATTATAAATCATTCAGGAATCCGGATACTTACGATCTCGTCGGAGGCCTGGCCCTTGAAGGCCATTCTTCCTCGCCAACGTTGATGTTGGCAGAGCTGTCCGGGGAAATAGTCCTTCCCCTCTTGGACCCTCCGGCCTCCCCAGTTGGGGAAGCCTTCCTCTTCCTCTCTCCCTCCTCTAGGAGAGAGTCCTCTTCCTCCTCCTTATTTTCAGGGGAGGAGTCAGCCCCGGAGTCGTCGGACACCTGAAAACGGGCACTCTTTCGAGCACCCGTGGCCTCCTTCTTGCCCTTCTTCTCCGGCACCACGTGCGGTGCCGGAACCAGCAGCCTCGCTAGACGAGTGTCTACTGGATTTTCTGGCATAGGAGCCGGACAGGTAATCTGCTCCGCCTTCTTCATCCAGTCCTGTCAAAGGAAAAGGGGGAATTAAAACCCGCATAGAGTCAAACTATGAAAAACAAGTGTCCCATAAAGGGGTAGAATCACTTACCTCGTCAGCCTGGCGCTGCGAGCGAAATCCGCGATCTTCCGTCGCGGATGTGGGGGCTTCGGCGCCCTTGAACAGCACCTTCCAGGCGCCTTCGTACGTTGTGTAGAAGAGCTTGTTCAGCGCCTGGTGTTGTTCCGGATCGAACTCCCATAGATTGAATGCCCGCTCTTGGCATGGGAGAATCCGGCGGACGAGCATGACTTGGACCACGTTAACCAGCCTGAGCTTCTTCACCAGCTTCTTGATACAGGTCTGGAGTCCCGTCAGCTCCTTCAAACTGCCCCACAGCAACCCCTTCTCTTTCCAGGAGGTGAGCTGCGTGGGGATACCAGATCTAAACTCGGGGGCCGCCGCCCATTTAGGGTCGCGCGGCTCGGTGATGTAGAACCACCCCGATTGCCACCCCTTGACGGATTCCACGAAGGCCCCTTCGAACCAAAGGACGTTGGGCATCTTGCCCAACATGGCGCCTCCGCACTCCACTTGAATGCCCTTCACTACCTTCGGCTTGACATTGAAGGTCTTGAGCCACAAGCCGAAGTGGGGCTGGATGCAGAGGAAGGCCTCGCACACGACGATAAACGTCGAGATGTTGAGGATGAAGTTCGGCGCCAGATCATGGAAATCCAGGCCGTAGTAGAACATGAGCCCCCGGACAAAGGGGTGAAGTGGAAAGCCCAGTCCGCGGAGGAAGTGGGAAAGAAAGACAACCCTCTCATGGGGCCTGGGGGTGGGGATGAGCTGCCCCTCGTCGGGCAGCCGGTGCGCGATGTCGCCGGAGAGGTATCCGGCGCCGTGCAGTTTGGCGATTTGCTCCTCCTTAACGGTGGAGGCCAACCATTTACCTCCCGCTCCGGACATGGTCGGAGAAGGTTGAGACGAGATGCACGAACTTGGGCACTGGAGCTCGAGTGCGCGGAGATGGATAAGCAAAGGAGGAAGAAGGCATAGGTGAGAAGGTGAATCCTTATCCCTTATATGGGCGGGTGAAATCTCACGCGTCCCCCACCGGCCTGGTAAAACTCGCTTATCTCCCAAGCGTCACCATCAATGATGCGGTTGGGTTACCCACGCCCGTATTGATGAGAATCCCGGATTAAGGGGAAACACGATCTCTGCTTCGACAAGACGTGCCAAGGAAACCGCTTCGCTAAATGCGCTGAGGTGGTAAAGTAAAAAACAATTCGAGTAATGGCTTGGTAGTGGTGTGACGTCATGCCATGGAAAACGTCAGCAGATTGAGCTTGTGTATATATTATTATTCTCTCTACGGTGGAACGTGGAATTTATTTTGCAGAGCCAGACACTATCCTGGTGTTCACAATCTTCTATCATTTGGAGGAAGAACCCGCCTTGCAATGCCAAGCAATATACACGCCGGACTTATCGTCATTGAAGCCTGGTTCAGGGGCTACTAAGGGAGTCCTGGATTAGGGGGTGTCCGGAGAGCGGGACTACCATCATCAGCCGAACTATCATTTGCCGGACTATCATCATCGACCGGACTCCAAGACTATGAAGATACAAGATTGAAGACTTCCCCCCGTGTCCGGATGGGACTTTCCTTGGCATGGAAGGCAAGCTTGGCGATACGGATATGTAGATTTCCTACCATTGTAACCGACTCTATGTAACCCTAGCCCTCTCCGGTGTCTATATAAACCAGATGGATTTAGTCCGTAGGACAACAATCACAACAACCCTTACAATCATACCATAGGCTAGCTTCTAGGGTTTAGCCTCCTTGATCTCGTGGTAGATCTACTCTTGTAAACATCCACAATATCAATATCAATCAAGCAGGACGTAGGGTTTTACCTCCACCAAGAGGGCCCGAACCTGGGTAAACATCGTGTCCCTTGTCTCCTATTACCATCCGCCTAGACGCACAGTTCGGGACCCCCTACCCGAGATCCGCCGGTTTTGACACCGACAAAGATCTTTATCGGTCAGACCGCATAACAACATACATTGTTCCCTTTGTCATCGGTATGTTACTTACCCGAGATTCGATCGTCGGTATTCCAAATACCTAGTTCAATCTCATTACCGGCAAGTCTCTTTACTCGTTCTGTAATATATCATCCCGTAACTAACTCATTAGTTGCAATGCTTGCAAGGCTTAAGTGATGTGCATTACCGAGAGGGCCCAGAGATACCTCTCCGACAATCGGAGTGACAAATCCTAATCTCGAAATACGCCAACCCAACATCTACCTTTGGAGACACCTGTAGAGCTCCTTTATAATCACCCAGTTACGTTGTGACGTTTGGTAGCACATAAAGTGTTCCTCTGGTAAACGGGAGTTGCATAATCTCATAGTCATTGGAACATGTATAAGTCATGAAGAAAGCAATAGCAACATACTAAACGATCGGGTACTAAGCTAGTGGAATGGGTCATCTCAATCAGATCATTCACTTAATGATGTGATCCCGTTAATCAAATAACAACTACTTGTTCATGGTTAGGAAACATAACCATCTTTGATTAACGAGCTAGTCAAGTAGAGGCATACTAGTGACACTTTGTTTGTCTATGTATTCACACATGTATTATGTTTCCGGTTAATACAATTCTAGCATGAATAATAAACATTTATCATGATATAAGGAAATAAATAATAACTTTATCATTGCCTCTAGGGCATATTTCCTTCAGTCTCCCTCTTGCACTAGATTCAATAATCGAGATTACATAGTAATGAATCTAACACCCATGGAGCCTTGGTGCTGATCATGTTTTGCTCGTGGAAGAGGCTTAGTCAACGGGTCTGCAACATTCAGATCCGTATGTATCTTGCAAATCTCTATGTCTCCCACCTGGACTAGATCCCAGATGGAATTGAAGCGTCTCTTGATGTGCTTGGTGTTGGAAATATGCCCTAGAGGCAATAATAAATTAGTTATTATTATATTTCCTTGTTCATGATAATCGTTTATTATCCATGCTAGAATTGTATTGATAGGAAACTCAGATACATGTGTGGATACATAGACAACACCATGTCCCTAGTAAGCCTCTAGTTGACTAGCTCGTTGATCAATAGATGGTTACAGTTTCCTGACCATGGACATTGGATGTCATTGATAACGGGATCACATCATTAGGAGAATGATGTGATGGACAAAGACCCAATCCTAAGCCTAGCACAAGATCATGTAGTTCGTATGCTAAAGCTTTTCTAATGTCAAGTATCATTTCCTTAGACCATGAGATTGTGCAACTCCCGGATACCATAGGAGTGCTTTGGGTGTGCCAAACGTCACAACGTAACTGGGTGGCTATAAAGGTACACTACAGGTATCTCCGAAAGTGTCTGTTGGGTTGGCACGAATCGAGACTCGGATTTGTCACTCCGTGTAAACGGAGAGGTATCTCTGGGCCCACTCGGTAGGACATCATCATAATGTGCAAAATGTGATCAAGGAGTTGATCACGGTATGATGTGTTACGAAATGAGTAAAGAGACTTGCCGCTAACGAGATTGAACAAGGTATCGGGATACCGACGATCGAATCTCATGCAAGTATCGTACCGCTAGACAAAGGGAATTGTATACAGGATTGATTAAGTCCTTGACATCGTGGTTCATCCGATGAGATCATCGTGGAACATGTGGGAGCCAACATGGGTATCCACATCCCGCTGTTGGTTATTGACCGGAGAGTCATCTCGGTCATGTCTGCATGTCTCCCGAACCCGTAGGGTCTACACACTTAAGGTTCGGTGATGCTAGGGTTGTAGAGATATGTATATGCAGTAACCCGAATGTTGTTCGGAGTCCCGGATGAGATCCCGGATGTCACGAGGAGTTTCGGAATGGTCCGGAGGTAAAGAATTATATATAGGAAGTTCTATTTCGGCCATCGGGAGAAGTTTCGGGGTCACCGGTATTGTACCGGGACCACCGGAAGGGTCCCGGGGGTCCATCGGGTGGGGCCACCTATCCCGGAGGGGCCCATGGGCTGAAGTGGGAAGGGATCCAGCCCAAAGTGGGCTGGGGCGCCACTTCCCCCTAGGGCCCATGCGCCTAGGGTGGGGGAAACCCTAAAGGAAGAGTCCTAAAGGGGGAAGGCACCTCCTAGGTGCCTTGGGGAGGAGGGATTCCTCCCTTGGCCGCCGCCCCCTAGGAGATTGCATCTCCTAGGGTCGGCGCCCCCCCTAGGCTCCCTATATATAGTGGGGGAAGGAGGGCCTCTCATAATACGCCTTTGGTGCCTCCCTCTACCTCTCCAACACATCCTCCTCCTCCATAGAGCTTGGCGAAGCCCTGCCGGAGTACTGCAGCTCCATCACCACCACGCCGTCATGCTGCTGCCGGAGCCATATTCCTGAACCTCTCCTTCCCCCTTGCTGGATCAAGAAGGAGGAGACGTCGCTGCTCCGTACGTGTGTTGAACGCGGAGGTGCCGTCCGTTCGGCGCTAGGATCATCGGTGATTTGGATCACGACGAGTACGACTCCATCAACCCCGTTCTCTTGAACGCTTCCGCGCGCGATCTACAAGGGTTTGTAGATCCACTCCTCCCTCGTTGCTAGATGACTCCATAGATTGATCTTGGTGACACGTAGTAAAATTTTGAATTTATGCTACGTTCCCCTACAGTGGCATCATGAGCTAGGTCTATGCGTAGTTTCTATGCACGAGTAGAACACAAAGTAGTTGTGGGCGTTGATTTTGTTCAATATGCTTACCGTTACTAGTCCAATCTTGATTCGGCGGCATTGTGGGATGAAGCGGCCCGGACCGACCTTACACGTACTCTTACGTGAGACTGGTTCCACCGACTGACATGCACTAGTTGCATAAGGTGGCTAGCGGGTGTCTGTCTCTCCCACTTTAGTCGGATCGGATTCGATGAAAAGGGTCCTTATGAAGGGTAAATAGCAATTGGCATATCACGTTCTGGTTTTTGCATAGGTAAGAAACGTTCTTGCTAGAAACCCATAGCAGCCACGTAAAACATGCAAACAACAATTAGAGGACATCTAACTTGTTTTTGCAGGGTATGCTATGTGATGTGATATAGCCAAGAGGAATGTGATGAATGATATATGTGATGTATGAGATTGATCATATTCTTGTAATAGGAATCACGACTTGCATGTCGATGAGTATGACAACCGGCAGGAGCCATAGGAGTTGTCTTAATTTATTTATGACCTGCGTGTCATTGAACAACGCCATGTAATTACTTTACTTTATTGCTAACCGGTAGCCATAGTAGTAGAAGTAATAAGTTGGCGAGACAACTTCATGGAGACACGATGATGGAGATCATGATTATGGAGATCATGGTGTCATGCCGGTGACGATGACGATCATGGAGCCCCGAAGATGGAGATCAAAAGGAGCAAAATGATATTGGCCATATCATGTCACTTTTTGATTGCATGTGATGTTTATCATGTTTATGCATCTTATTTGCTTAGAACGACGGTAGTAAATAAGATGATCCCTCCCTAAAATTTCAAGAAAGTGTTCTCCCAAACTGTGCACCGTTGCGAAGGTTCGTCGTTTCGAAGCACCACGTGATGATCGGGTGTGATAGATTCTTACGTTCGCATACAACGGCTGTAAGCCAGATTTACACAGCAAAAACACTTAGGTTGACTTGACGAGCCTAGCATGTACAGACATGGCCTCAGAACACAAGAGACCGAAAGGTCGAACATGAGTCATATAGAAGATACGATCAGCATGTAGATGTTCACCGATGTTGACTAGTCCGTCTCACGTGATGATCGGACACGGCCTAGTTGCCTCGGATCATGTTTCACTTAGATGACTAGAGGGATGTCTATCTAAGTGGGAGTTCATGAAATAAGCAGATGAACTCAATTATCATGAACATAGTCAAAAGGACTTTGCAAATTATGTCATAGCTTACGCTTTAGTTCTACTGTTTAGATATGTTCCTAGAGAAAATTTAGTTGAAAGTTGATAGTAGCAATTATGCGGACTAGGTCCGTAAACTGAGGATTGTCCTCATTGCTTCATAGAAGGCTTATGTCCTTAATGCACCGCTCAGTGTGCTGAACCTCGAACGTCGTTTGTGGATGTTGCGAACATCTAACATACACGTTTTGATGACTACATGATAGTTCAGTGTGTAATGCTAAATGGTTTAGAATTGAGGCACCAAAGAAGTTTTTGAAACATCGCAGAACATATGAGATGTTCCAAGGACTGAAATTGGGATTTCAGGCTCGTGCCCACGTCAAGAGGTATAAGACCTCCGACGATTTTCTTAGCCTACAAACTAAGGGAGAAAAGCTCAATTATTGAGCTTGTGCTCAGATTTTCTGAGTACAACAATCATTTGAATCGAGTGGGAGATGATCTTCCAGATGAAATAGTGATGGTTCTCCGAAGTCATTACCACCAAGCTACTTGAGCTTCGTGATGAACTATAATATATCAGGGACATATATGATGATCCTTGAGATATTCGCGATGTTTGACACCACAAAAGTAGAGATCAAGAAGGAGATCAATTGTTGATGGTTGGTGAAATCACTAGTTTCAAGAAGGGCAAGGGCACGAAGGGATACTTCATGAAACGACAATTCAGTTGCTGCTCTAGTGAAGAAACCCAAGGTTGAACCCAAACCCGAGACTAAGTGCTTCTGTAATAAGGGGAACAGCCACTGGAGCAGAATTACCCTAGATACTTGGTAGATGAGAAGGCTGTCGATAGAAGTATATTGGATATACATTATGTTAATGTGTACTTTACTAGTACTCCTAGTAGCACCAGGGTATTAGATACCGGTTCGGTTGCTAAGTGTTAGTAACTCAAAATAAAAGCTACGAAATAAACGGAGACTAGCCAAAAGGTGAGATGACGATATGTGTTGGAAGTATTTCCATGGTTGATCAAATATCGTACGCTCCCTCTACCATCAAGATTGGTGTTTGCGTTGAGCATAGACATGATTGGATTATGTCTATCGCAATACGATTATTCTTTTAAGAAGAGAGTAATGGTTACTCTGTTTATTTGAATAATACCTTCAATGGTCTTACACCTAAAATGAATGGTTTATTGAATCTCGATCATAGTGATACACATGTTCATGCCAAATGATAGTAATGATAGTACCACCTACTTGTTGCACTACCACGTAAGTCATATCGGTATACAACGCATGAAGAAGCTCCATGTTGATGGATCTTTGGACTCACTCATTTTTGAAAAGTTTGAGACATGCGAACCATGTCTATTGGTGTATATGCATGAAGAAACTCCATGCAAATGGACCGTTTGGACTCACTTGATTTTGAATCACTTGAGACATGCAAATCATACCACATGGGCAAGATGACTAAAAGCCTCGTTTTCAGTAAAATGGAACTAGAAGGCAAATTGTTGGAAGTAATACATTTTGATGTGTGCAGTCCAATGAGTGCTGAGGCATGTAGTGGATATCGTTATGTTCTAACTTCACAGATGATTTGAGTAGATGTTGAGTATATTTACTTGACGAATCACGAGTCTGAATTATTGAAAGGTTCAAGTAATTTCAGGGTGAAGTTGAAAGATCGTCGTGACAAGAGGATAAAAGATCTATGATATGATCATAGAGATGAATATCTGAATTACGAGTTTGGCACAGAATTAAGACATTGCGGAAATTGTTTCACAACTAATACAGCCTGGAACACCATAGTGTGATGGTGTGTCCGAACATCATAACTGTACCCTATTGGATATGATACATACCATGATGTCTCTTATCGAATTACCACGATAGTTTATGGGTTAGGCATTAGAGACAACCACAGTCACTTTAAATAAGGCACCACGTAATTCCGATGAGATGACACCGTATGAACTATGGTTTAGAGAAACCTAAGCTGTCATTTCTTAAAAGTTTGGGGCTGCGCCACTTATGCGAAAAAGTTTCAGGCTGATAAGCTCGAACCCAAAGCGGATAAATGCATCTTCATAGGACACCCAAAACAGTTGGGTATACCTTCTGTCTTAGATCCGAAAGCAATAAGGGATTGTTTCCAGAATCGGGTCCTTTCTCGAGGAAAGGTTTCTCTCGAAAGAATTGAGTGGGAGGATGGTGGAGACTTGATGAGGTTATTGAACCGTCTCTTCAACTAGTGTGTGGCAGGGCACAGGAAGTTGTTCCTATGGCACCTACAACAATTGAAGTGGAAGCTTATGATAGTGATCATGAAACTTCAGATCAAGTCACTACCAAACCTCGTGGGATGACAAGGATGCGTACTACTTCAGAGTTGTACGTGATCCTGTCTTGGAAGTCATGTTGCTAGACAACAATGAACCTACGAGCTATGGAGAAGCGATGGTGGGCCCGGATTCCGATAAGTGGCTCGAGGCCATAAAATCCGAGAGAGAATCCATGTATGGAAACAAAGTGTAGACTTTGACAGAACAACTCGATGGTCGTGAGGCTATTGAGTACAGATGGATTTAAAAAGGAAGACGGACAATGATGGTAAATGTCACCATTAAGAAAGCTCGACTTGTCGTTAAGATGTTTTCCGACAAGTTCAAGGAGTTGACTACGATGAGACTTTCTCACTCGTAGCGATGCTAAGATTCTGTTGGAATTATATTAGCGATTACTGCATTATTTATGAAATCTTGCAGATAGGATGTCAAAACATTGTTTCCTCGATGTTTTTTGAGGAAAGGTTGTATGTGATACAAACCGGAAGGTTTTGTCAATCCTGAAAGATGCTAATAAGTATGCAAAGCTCCAGCAATCCTTCTAGGGACTGGAGTAAGCATCTCGGAGTTGGAATGTATGCTTTGATGATGATCAAAGATTTTGGGTTTATACAAAGTTTATGAGAAACTTGTATTTCCAAAGAAGTGAGTGGGAGCACTATAGAATTTCTAATGAATATATGTTGTTGACATATTGTTGATCAGAAATGACGTAGAATTTCTAGAAAGCATATAGGGTTATTTGGAAAGTGTTTTTCAATGGAAAGCCTGGATTAAGCTACTTGAACATTGAGCATCAAGATCTATAAGGATAGATCAAAACGCTTAATGGTACTTTCAAATGAGCACATACCTTGACATAATCTTGAAGGTGTTCAAGATGGACCAGTCAAAGAAGGTGTTCTTGCATGAGTTGTAAGGTATGAAGTTAAGACTTAAAGCTCGACCACGACAGAAGAAAGAGGAAGGACGAAGGTCGTCCCCTATGCTTTTGTCATAGGATCTATACGGTATGCCATGCTGAGTACCGCACCTGATGTGTGCCTTGCCATGAGTCAGTCAAGGGGTAAAAGAGTGATCCAAGAATGGATCACATGACAGTGGTCAAAGTTATCCTTAGTAACTAGTGGACTAAGGAATTTTCTCGATTATGGAGGTGGTAAAAGAGTTCGTCGTAAAGGGTTATGCCGATGCAAACTTTGACACTAATCTAGATTATTCTGAGTAGTAAACTGGATTCGTATAGTAGAACAGTTATTTGGAATAGCTCCAAATGTAGCGTAGTAGTTGCATCTACAAGATGACATAGAAATTTGCGAAGGACATACGGATCTGAAAGATTCAGACCCGTTGACTATAACATCTCTCACAAGCATAACATGCTCAAACCCAGAACTCATCGAGTGTTAATCACATGGTAATGTGAACTAGATTATTAACTAGTAAACTCTTTGGGTGTTAGTCACATGGGGATGTGACCTTGAGTGTTAATCACATATCGATGTGAACTGGATTATTGACTCTAGTGCAAGTGGGAGACTGTTGGAAATATGCCCTAGAGGCAATAATAAATTAGTTATTATTATATTTCCTTGTTCATGATAATCGTTTATTATCCATGCTAGAATTGTATTGATAGGAAACTCAGATACATGTGTGGATACATAGACAACACCATGTCCCTAGTAAGCCTCTCGTTGACTAGCTCGTTGATCAATAGATGGTTACGGTTTCCTGACCATGGACATTGGATGTCATTGATAACGGGATCACATCATTAGGAGAATGATGTGATGGACAAAGACCCAATCCTAAGCCTAGCACAAGATCATGTAGTTCGTATGCTAAAGCTTTTCTAATGTCAAGTATCATTTCCTTAGACCATGAGATTGTGCAACTCCCGGATACCGTAGGAGTGCTTTGGGTGTGCCAAATGTCACAATGTAACTGGGTGGCTATAAAGGTACACTACAGGTATCTCCGAAAGTGTCTGTTGGGTTGGCACGAATCGAGACTGGGATTTTTCACTCCGTGTAAACGGAGAGGTATCTCTGGGCCCACTCAGTAGGACATCATCATAATGTGCACAATGTGATCAAGGAGTTGATCACGGGATGATGTGTTACGAACCGAGTAAAGAGACTTGCCGGTAACGAGATTGAACAAGGTATCGGGATACCGACGATCGAATCTCGGGCAAGTATCGTACCGCTAGAAAAAGGGAATTGTATACGGGATTGATTAAGTCCTTGACATCGTGGTTCATCCGATGAGATCATCGTGGAACATGTGGGAGCCAACATGGGTATCCAGATCCCGCTGTTGGTTATTGACCGGAGAGTCATCTCTGTCATGTCTGCATGTCTCCCGAACCCGTAGGGTCTACACACTTAAGGTTCGGTGACGCTTGGGTTGTAGGGATACGTATATGCAGTAACCCGAATGTTTTTCGGAGTCCCGGATGAGATCCCGGACGTCACGAGGACTTCCAGAATGGTCCGGAGGTAAATAATTATATATAGGAAGTTCTATTTCGTCCATCGGGAGAAGTTTCGGGGTCACCGGTATTGTACCGGGACCACCGGAAGGGTCCCGGGGGTCCACCGGGTGGGGCCACCTATCCTGGAGGGGCCCATGGGCTGAAGTGGGAAGGGATCCAGCCCAAAGTGGGCTGGGGCGCCACTTCCCCCTAGGGCCCATGCGCCTAGGGTGGGGGAAACCCTAAAGGAAGAGTCCTAAAGGGGGAAGGCACCTCCTAGGTGCCTTGGGGAGGAGGGATTCCTCCCTTGGCCGCCGCCCCCTAGGAGATTGCATCTCCTAGGGTCGGCGCCCCCCCCCCTAGGCTCCCTATATATAGTGGGGGAAGGAGGGCCTCTCATAACACGCCTTTGGTGCCTCCCTCTCCCTCTCCAACACATCCTCCTCCTCCATAGAGCTTGGCGAAGCCCTGCCGGAGTACTGCAGCTCCATCACCACCACGCCGTCGTGCTGCTGCTGGAGCCATCTTCCTCAACCTCTCCTTCCCCCTTTCTGGATCAAGAAGGAGGAGACGTCGCTGCTCCGTACGTGTGTTGGACGCGGAGGTGTCGTCCGTTCGGCGCTAGGATCATTGGTGATTTGGATCACGACGAGTACGACTCCATCAACCCCGTTCTCTTGAACGCTTCCGTGCGCGATCTACAAGGGTATGTAGATCCACTCCTCCCTCGTTGCTAGATGACTCCATTGATTGATCTTGGTGACACGTAGGAAAATTTTGAATTTATGCTACGTTCCCCTACACTTTGTTCTCTTGTGAAATCTGGATTCCTTTGCCAAGGCAATTGCACCAGTATTGTCACAAAAGATTTTATTGGACCCGATGCACTAGGTATGACACCTAGATCGGATATGAACTCCTTCATCCATACTCCTTCATTTGCCGCTACCGAAGCAGCTATGTACTCCGCTTCACATGTAGATCCCGCTACAACGCTTTGTTTAGAACTGCACCAACTGACAGCCCCACCGTTTAATGTAAACACGTATCCGGTTTGCGATTTAGAATCGTCCGGATCAGTGTCAAAGCTTGCATCAACGTAACCTTTTACGATGAGCTCTTTGTCACCTCCATATATGAGAAACATATCCTTAGTCCTTTTCAGGTATTTCAGGATGTTCTTGACCGCTGTCCAGTGATCCACTCCTGGATTACTTTGGTACCTCCCTGCGAGACTTATAGCAAGGCACACATCAGGTCTGGTACACAACATTGCATAGATGATAGATCCTATGGCTGATGCATAGGGAACATCTTTCATATTCTCTCTATCTTCTGCAGTGGTCGGGCATTGAGTCTTACTCAACTTCACACCTTGTAACATACGCAAGAACCCTTTCTTTGCTTGATCCATTTTGAACTTTTTCAAAACTTTGTCAAGGTATGTGGTTTGTGAAAGTCCAATTAAGCGTCTTGATCTATCTCTATAGATCTTAATGCCTAATATGTACGCAGCTTCACCGAGGTCTTTCATTGAAAAACTCTTATTCAAGTATCCCTTTATGCTATCCAGAAATTCTACATCATTTCCAATTAGTAATATATCAGAAATGCTACAGAGCTCCCACTCACTTTCTTGTAAATACAGGCTTCTCCAAAAGTCTGTATAAAACCAAATGCTTTGATCACACTATCAAAATGTTTATTCCAACTCCGAGAGGCTTGCACCAGTCCATAAATGGATCGCTGGAGCTTGCACACTTTGTTAGCTCCCTTTGGATCGACAAAACCTTCTGGTTGCATCATATACAACTCTTCTTCCAGAAATCCATTCAGGAATGAAGTTTTGACATCCATCTGCCAAATTTCATAATCATAAAATGCGGCAATTGCTAACATGATTCGGACAGACTTAAGCATCGCTACGGGTGAGAAGGTCTCATCGTAGTCAATCCCTTGAACTTGCCGAAAACCTTTTGCGACAAGTCGAGCTTTGTAGACAGTAATATTACCGTCAGCGTCAGTCTTCTTCTTGAAGATCCATTTATTCTCAATTGCTTGCCGATCATCGGGCAAGTCAACCAAAGTCCATACTTTGTTCTCATACATGGATCCCATCTCAGATTTCATGGCTTCAAGCCACTTTGCGGAATCTGGGCTCACCATCGCTTCTTCATAGTTCGTAGGTTCATCATGATCTAGTAGCATGACTTCCAGAATGGGATTACCGTACCACTCTGGTGTGGATCTTACTCTGGTTGATCTACGAGGTTCAGTAGTATCTTGTTCTGAAGTTTCATGATCATCATCATTAGCTTCCTCACTAACTGGTGTAGGTGTCACAGAAACAGTTTTCTGTGATGTACTACTTTCCAATAAGGGAGCAGGTACAGTTACCTCGTCAAGTTCTACTTTCCTCCCACTCACTTCTTTCGAGAGAAACTCCTTCTCCAGAAAGTTTCCGAATTTAGCAACAAAAGTCTTGCCTTCGGATCTGTGATATAAGGTGTATCCAATAGTCTCCTTTGGATATCCTATGAAGACACATTTCTCCGATTTGGGTTCGAGCTTATCAGGTTGAAGCTTTTTCACATAAGCATCGCAGCCCCAAACTTTCAGAAACGACAACTTTGGTTTCTGGCCAAACCATAGTTCATAAGGCGTCGTCTCAACGGATTTTGATGGTGCCCTATTTAACGTGAATGCGGCCATCTCTAGAGCGTATCCCCAAAACGATAGCGGTAAATCAGTAAGAGACATCATAGATCG
Source organism: Triticum dicoccoides (assembly GCF_002162155.2). Lineage (NCBI taxonomy): Eukaryota > Viridiplantae > Streptophyta > Magnoliopsida > Poales > Poaceae > Triticum > Triticum dicoccoides. The sequence continues at coordinate 708,980,430 of NC_041381.1, forward strand.
CACCATATCTAGTAAAGTACGATTATGACATTCGGACACACCATTACGCTGTGGTGTTCCGGGTGGCGTGAGTTGCGAAACTATTCCACAATTTTTCAAATGTACACCAAACTCGTAACTCAAATATTCTCCTCCACGATCAGATCGTAGAAACTTTATTTTCTTGTTACGATGATTTCCAACTTCACTCTGAAATTCTTTGAACTTTTCAAATGTTTCAGACTTATGTTTCATTAAGTAGATATACCCATATCTGCTTAAATCATCTGTGAAGGTGAGAAAATAACGGTATCCGCCACGAGCCTCAATATTCATTGGACCACATACATCTGTATGTATGATTTCCAACAAATTTGTTGCTCTCTCCATAGTACCGAAGAACGGCGTTTTAGTCATCTTGCCCATGAGGCACGGTTCGCAAGTACCAAGTGATTCATAATCAAGTGGTTCCAAAAGTCCATCAGTATGGAGTTTCTTCATGCGCTTTACACTTATATGACCTAAACGGTAGTGCCACAAATAAGTTGCACTATCATTATCAACTCTGCATCTTTTGGCTTCAACATTATGAATATGTGTGTTACTACTATCGAGATTCAACAAGAATAGACCACTCCAAGGGTGCATGTCCATAAAAGATATTACTCATATAAATAGAACAACCATTATTCTCGGATTTAAATGAATAACCGTCTCGCATCAAACAAGATCCAGATATAATGTTCATGCTTAACGCTGGCTCCAAATAACAATTATTTAGGTCTAATATTAATCCCAAAGGTAGATGTAGAGGTAGCGTGCCGACTGCGATCACATCGACTTTGTAACCGTTTCCCACGCGCATCGTCACCTCGTCCTTAGCCAATCTTTGCTTAATCCGTAGTCCCTGTTTCGAGTTGCAAATATTAGCAACAGAACCAGTATCAAATACCCAGGTGCTACTGCGAGTATTAGTAAGGTACACATCAATAACATGTATATCACATATACCTTTGTTCACCTTGCCATCCTTCTTATCCGCCAAATACTTGGGGCAGTTCCGCTTCCAGTGACCAGTCTGCTTGCAATAGAAGCACTCAGTTTAAGGCTTAGGTCCAGGTTTGGGTTTCTTCTCTTGAGTAGCAACTTGCTTGCCGTTCTTTTTGAAGTTCCCCTTCTTCTTCCCTTTGCCCTTTTTCTTGAAACTAGTGGTCTTGTTGACCATCAACACTTGATGCTCCTTCTTGATTTCTACCTCCGCAGCTTTCAGCATCGCGAAGAGCTCGGGAATAGTCTTATTCATCCCTTGCATATTATAGTTCATCACGAAGCTCTTGTAGCTTGGTGGCAGTGATTGGAGAATTCTGTCAATGACGCAATCATTTGGAAGATTAACTCCCAATTGAATCAAGTGATTATTATACCCAGACATTTTGAGTATATGCTCACTGACAGAACAGTTCTCCTCCATCTTGCAGCTATAGAACTCATTGGAGACTTCATATCTCTCAATCCGGGCATTTGCTTGAAATATTAACTTCAACTCCTGGAACATCTCATATGCTCCATGACGTTCAAAACATCGTTGAAGTTCCGATTCTAAGCCGTAAAGCATGGCACACTGAACTATTGAGTAGTCATCAGCTTTGCTCTGCCAGACGTTCATAACATCCGGCGTTGCTCCTGGAGCAGGCCTGGCACCCAGCGGTGCTTCCAGGACGTAATTCTTCTGTGCAGCAATGAGGATAATCCTCAAGTTACGGACCCAGTCCGTGTAATTGCTACCATCATCTTTCAACTTTGCTTTCTCAAGAAACGCATTAAAATTCAACGGAACAACAGCCCGAGCCATCTATCTACAATCAAACATAAACAAGCTAGATACTTACCAGGTACTAAGTTTCATGATAAATTTAAGTTCAGTTAATTTACTTAAAGAACTCCCACTTAGATAGACATCCCTCTAATCCTCTAAGTGATTACGTGATCCAAATCAACTAAACCATGTCCGATCATCACGTGAGATGGACTAGTTTCATTGGTGAACATCTTTATGTTGATCATATCTACTATATGATTCACGCTCGACCTTTCGGTCTCCGTGTTCCAAGGCCATATCTGTATATGCTTGGCTCGTCAAGTTTAACCTGAGTATTCCGCATGTGCAACTGTTTTGCACCCGTTGTATTTAAACGTAGAGCCTATCACACCAGATCGTCACGTGGTGTCTCAGCACGAAGAACTTTCGCAACGGTGCATACTCAGGGAGAACACTACTTGATAATTTAGTGAGAGATCATCTTATAATGCTACCGTCAATCAAAGCAAGATAAGATGCATAAAAGATAAACATCACATGCAATCAATATAAGTGATATGATATGGCCATCATCATCTTGTGCTTGTGATCTCCATCTCCGAAGCACCGTCGTGATCACCATCGTCACTGGCGCGACACATTGATCTCCATCGTAGCATCATTGTCGTCTCGCCGAGCTTGTGCTTCCACGACTATCGCTACCGTTTAGTGATAAAGTAAAGCATTACAGCGCGATTGTATTGCATACAATAAAGCAGAACCATATGGCTCCTGCCAGTTGCCGATAACTCGGTTACAAAACATGATCATCTCATACAATAAAATTTAGCATCATGTCTTGACCATATCACATCACAACATGCCCTGCAAAAACAAGTTAGACGTCCTCTACTTTGTTGTTGCAAGTTTTACGTGGCTGCTACAGGCTTAAGCAAGAACCAATCTTACCTACGCATCAAAACCACAACGATAGTTTGTCAAGTTGGTGCTGTTTTAACCTTCGGAAGGACCGGGCGTAGCCACACTCGATTCAACTAAAGTTGGAGAAACTGTCACCCGCAAGCCACCTATGTGCAAAGCACGTCGGGAGAACCGGTCTCGTGTAAGCGTACGCGTAATGTCGGTCCGGGCCGCTTCGTCCAACAATACCGCTGAACCAAAGTATGACATACTGGTAAGCAGTATGACTTATATCGCCCACAACTCACTTGTGTTCTACTCGTGCATATAACATCAACATATAAAACCTAGGCTCGGATGCCACTGATGGGGAACGTAGTAATTTCAAAAAAATTCCTACGCACACGCAAGATCATGGTGATGCATAGCAATGAGGGGAGAGTGTGATCAACGTACCCTTTGTAGACCGATAACGGAAGCGTTTGGTTGATGTAGTCGTACGTCTTCACGGCCCGACCGATCAAGCACCGAAACTACGGCACCTCCGAGTTTTAGCACATGATCAGCTCGATGACGATCCCCGGACTCCGATCCAGCAAAGTGTCGGGGAAGAGTTCCGTCAGCACGACGGCGTGGTGACGATCTTGATGTACTACTGCTGCAGGGCTTCGCCTAAGCACCGCTACAATATTATCGAGGACTATGGTGGCTGGGGGCGCCGCACACGGCTAAGAATAAGATCACGTGGATCAACTTGTGTGTCTGTGGGGTGCCCCTGCCTCCGTATATAAAGGACTAAGCGGGGGTGCGGCCGGCCTAGGAGAGGCGCGCCAGGAGAGTCCTACTCCCTCTGGGAGTAGGATTCCCCCCCCCCAATCCTAGTTGGAATAGGATTCGCGGAGGGGGGAATAGAGAGAGAGGGGCCGGCCCCCTCTCCTTGTCCTATTCGGACCAAGGGAGGGGAGGGGCGCGCGGCCCATGTAGGGCTGCCTCTTCTCTTTTCCACTAAGGCCCATCATGGCCCATATAGCTCCCGGGGGGTTCCGGTAACCTCCCGGTACTCCGGAAAAATCCTGATTTCACCCGGAACACTTCCGATATCCAAACATACGCTTCCAATATATCAATATTTATGTCTCGACCATTTCGAGACTCCTCGTCATGTCCGTGATCACATCCGGGACTCCGAACAAACTTCGGTACATCAAAATGCATAAACTCATAATATAACTGTCATCGTAACCTTAAGCGTGCGGACCCTACGGGTTCGAAAACAATGTAGACATGACCGAGACATGTCTCCGGTCAATAACCAAGAGTGGAACCTGGATGCTCATATTGGCTCCTACATATTCTATGAAGATCTTTATCGGTCAGACCGCATAACAACATACGTTGTTCCCTTTGTCATCGGTATGTTACTTACCCGAGATTCGATCGTTGGTATTCCAAATACCTAGTTCAATCTCGTTACCGGCAAGTCTCTTTACTCGTTCTATAATACATCATCCCGCAACTAACTCATTAGTTGCAATGCTTGCGAGGCTTAAGTGATGTGCATTACCGAGAGGGCCCAGAGATACCTCTCCGACAATCGGAGTGACAAATCCTAATCTCGAAATACGCCAACCCAACATGTACCTTTGGAGACACCTGTAGAGCTCCTTTATAATCACCCAGTTACGTTGTGACGTTTGGTAGCACACAAAGTGTTCCTCTGGTAAACGGGAGTTGCATAATCTCATAGTCATAGGAACATGTATAAGTCATGAAGAAAGCAATAGCAACATACTAAACGATCGGATGCTAAGCTAGTGGAATGGGTCATGTCAATCAGATCATTCACTTAATGATGTGATCCCGTTAATCAAATAACAAATACTTGTTCATTGTTAGGAAACATAACCATCTTTGATTAACGAGCTAGTCAAGTAGAGGCATACTAGTGAAACTTTGTTTGTCTATGTATTCACACATGTATTATGTTTCCGGTTAATACAATTCTAGCATGAATAATAAACATTTATCATGATATAAGGAAATAAATAATAACTTTATCATTGCCTCTAGGGCATATTTCCTTCAATACATACATGGGAAAATAATGTGATTGGGGATGGGGTAGGTCGAACCCCCCCCCCTCGTGTTGAAGTTATCGGGACACGGGGTATATCGACAACGACATATCCGATAAAAAATAAGAATACGTAGAATAAATAAAAAGAGGAGAAGAAGAAAGGAATAGAGGAGAAGATTGAAGAAAAAAGAATAAAAAAAGAGGAGAAGAAGAAAGGAATTATTCTATTTTCTCTTCTTCTCCTCTATTCCTTTCTTCTTCTCCTCTTCTTTTTCTTATTTTTTCTTCTTCTTACTTATTTCTCCTCTTCTTCCTCTCCTCTTCTTCTCCTTTCTTCCTCTTCTTATTTGCCTTTTCCCCCTCATTCTTTTTCTTCTTCTTCCTTCTTAATATCACCAAATAGAAAATTTAGAAAAAAAGCAAAGGTTTTGCCTAATGCATTGTTCATATGAATATACAAACATTTGCATATTCAACAATAATTAATATCACCAAAAAAATCTATGAACAGAAAAAAATCCTAACTTTTCTAAAAATCTATCTTTTGCATACATGAACATATATATACACAGAGAACATACATACATATATACATTTTTATAAAAATGCAAAAAACAAAAAAATCTAAAAAAAGGACATATAAACAGATATAAACACATACATATACTCACACATATACATATAATCAGGAAAAACAACATATATTATGTGAAAAAATAGGGAGGAAGGGGGCGGTGCCGGTTGGCCTGACCAAAGGAGAGGTGCGGCGTGGTCAGGGTAGGGGCAGAGGCACGGCGCGCATCGGGGTAGAGGCGACGACGGTGTGGTCGGGGTAGGGGCAAAGGCGAGGGCTGCGTGGTCGGGGTAGGGCGAGGCAGAGGCGAGATCAGGCGCGCGGCGTGGTCGGGGCAGCTGGGGCGACGACGACGTGGTCGGGGCAGGGGCACGTGGCGCGGTCGGGGCGGGCCGCTGGCGGCGTGCTCGGGGCAGGGGCGGCCACGGGTCGACGAGGCAGCAGAGGGTAGCGACGGCATCGACGGGGCGAGCTCAGGCAGCCTGGCGGCGTCGTCGGTGCGGGGCAACTGATGCAGAGATGAATCTGGAAAACGCCAAGTGTTTTCTTATATACTGAGAGCATTGGTCCCGGTTCATGGCACCAACCGGGACCAATGCCCCCCTTTAGTCCCGGTTGGTGCCACCAACCGGGACCAAAGGTGAGTTTTCAGCAGTCCAAAGGGCGGGAACCGGCGGCCTTTGGTCCCGGTTGGTGGCACCAACCGGGACTAAAGGGGGGCATTGGTCCCGGTTGTTGCCACGAACCGGGTCCAAAGGGTGGCATTGGTCCCGGTTCGTGCCACCAACCGGGAGTAATGGCCTTGCACAGCGGCATGGTGGTGGGAGTTTACTCCCACCTCGCTAGTTGAGAGCGTCGACTACCTGTTTATAAGCACCGATGCCTCCTCTCTCTCGAACTCCTCTGAACTGCAGGCCTATGGGCCTAATTTGACACTTCTTTGCCTGCGGGCCTGCTCGGCCTTCTGCGGGCCTGAATCCTAGCCCAACTAGCTGGGTTTCTAGTCGTATTCAGGCCGTGGTGGCCTAGGAGGTGGCATTTTTATATATTTTTTTCCAGTTTTTTTGTTTTCTTTGTTGCTTTATTTTTTTATTTTGTTTCTACTTACAACAAAATAGTTACTATTGCTACTTTATTTATTTTATTAAGGTTTATTTATTTTGTTTTATTATAGTTCATTTTATTTTCTCCTTATTTATTTTATAAAAGTTTATTTTATTTTGTTTCTACTTATTTATTTTATTTTATTTTATTTCGTTTCTACTTATTTATAAAATTTTATTTTGTTTATACTTATTTATTTTATTTTCTTTTTTGCTTTTTGTATTTATTTTATGAAAATTCTTTTTGTTTCTAATGTTTTGAACAAGAAATACTTTGATAATTTTAGTTGCATAAATTCTATATAATTTTAGTTTCAATAATACTAGAGGTTTACAAAATCTTTTTAGTTGATTCCTTTAGTACCGGTTCTTTCTGCCCTTTCTGACTTCATTTGTTATTTTTCATGCATTTATTGATTATTTTGAGCTATAAGACCCTGAAATTGAAAAGCATTTCAAATGAACTCTGAAAAGGTTGAAAGTTGGCATGGTATCATCATTTCATCCACATAGCATGTGCAAGAACGTTGAGAGGGTTACGGCAAAAACTGGATGCACTTCGTGCACAAAACGGACAATGGTATCATACTCGTCTGTTACAAAGTTGGCATGGTATCATCATAATAGTTGCGGGAGAAAGTCTTCACTTTTTCTTCGCTTGTTTCATTGGCTTATTGCGGCGTAACCATGGATAATCTTCTTCGTTTATCAGGATGCTTGGGTCAGCCTTGACTTTGAAGGGAGGAATTTCATGAAACTTTTCATAATCTTCAGACATGTTTGTCTTGCCCTCCACTCCCACGATGTCCCTTTTTCCTGAAAGAACTATGTGGCGCTTTGGCTCATCATATGATGTATTCGCTTCCTTATCTTTTATTTTTCTTGGTTTGGTAGACATGTCCTTCACATAGATAACCTGTGCCACATCATTGGCTAGGACAAATGCTTCGTCAGTGTACCCAAGATTTTTCAAATCCACTGTTGCCATTCCGTACTGTGGGTCTACCTGTACCCCGCCTCCTGACAGATTGACCCATTTGCACTTAAACAAAGGGACCTTAAAATCATGTCCGTAGTCAAGTTCCCATATGTCCACTATGTAACCATAATATGTGTCCTTTCCCCTCTCGGTTGCTGCATCAAAGCGGTCAACGCTGTTTTGGTTGGTGCTCTTTTGATCTTGGGCGATCGTGTAAAATGTATTCCCGTTTATCTTGTATCCTTTGTAAGTCGATACAGTCAAAGATGGTCCCCTGGACAACGAGTACAGCTCATCACAAACAGTGTTGTCACCTCTGAGACGTGTTTCCAACCAACTGCTGAATGTCCTGATGTGTTCACATGTAATCCAGTCGTCGCACTACTCCGGGTGTTTGGATCACAGACTGTTCTTGTGTTCATCGACATACGGGGTCACCAAGGTAGAGTTCTGTAGAACTGTGTGGTGTGCTTGAGACCAAGAATATCCGTCCCTGCATATTACTGAGTCCCCTCCAAGCGTGCCTTTTCCAGTCAGTCTCCCCTCATACCGCGATTTAGGGAGACCTATCTTCTTAAGGCCAGGAATGAAGTCAACACAAAACCCAATGACATCCTCTATTTGATGGCCCATGGAGATGCTTCCTTCTGGCCTAGCGCGGTTACGGACATATTTCTTTAGGACTCCCATGAACCTCTCAAAGGGGAACATACTGTGTAGAAATACGGGCCCCAGAATGACAATCTCGTCGACTAGATGAACTAGGACGTGCGTCATGATATTGAAGAAGGATGGTGGGAACACCAGCTCGAAACTGACAAGACATTCCACCCTCCTTAGCCTTGGTATGATTTCTGGATCGATCACCTTCTGAGAGATTGCATTGATGAATGCACATAGCTTCACAATGGCTAATCGGACGTTTTCTGGTAGAAGCCCCCTCAATGCAACCGGAAGCAGTTGCGTCAAAATCACATGGAAGTCATGAGACTTTAGGTTCCGGAACTTTTTCTCTGGCATATTTATTATTCCATTTATATTCGACAAGAAGCTAGTCAGGACCTCCATACTGAGCAGGCATTCAAAGAAGATTTCTTTCTCTTCTTTCATAAGAGCGTAGCTGGCAGGACCATCATACTGCTTCGGAGGCATGCCGTCTTTTTGGTGCAAACGTTGCAGGTCCTCCCGTGCCTCAGGTGTATCTTTTGTCTTCCCATACATGCCCAAGAAGCCTAGCAGGTTCACACAAAGGTTCTTTGTCACGTGCATCACGTCGACTGGAAAACGGACCTCTAGGTCTTTCCAGTAGGGTAGGTCCCAAAATATAGATTTCTTCTTCCACATGGGTGCGTGTCCCTCAGCTTCATTCGGAACAGCTAGTCCGCCGGGACCCTTTCCAAAGATTACGTGTAAATCATTGACCATAGCAAGTACGTGATCACCGGTACGCATGGCGGGCTTCTTCCGGTGATCTGCCTTGCCTTTGAAATGCTTGCCTTTCTTTCGACATTGATGGTTGGTCGCAAGAAATCGTCGATGGCCCAGGTACACATTCTTCCTGCATTTGTCTAGGTATATACTTTTAGTGTCATCTAAACAGTGCGTGCATGCGTGGTATCCCTTGTTAAAAGGTTACTGAGAGCGGGCCAATCGTTGATGGTTACAAACAGCAACGTGTGCAGGTTAAATTCCTCCTGTTTGTTCTCATCCCACGTACGTACACCGTTTCCATTCCACAGCTGTAAAAGTTCTTCAACTAATGGCCTTAGGTACACATCAATGTCGTTGCCGGGTTGCTTAGGGCCTTGGATGAAAACTGGCATCATAATGAACTTCCGCTTCATGCACATCCAAGGAGGAAGGTTATACATACATAGAGTCACGGCCCAGGTGCTGTGATTGCTGCTCTGCTCCCCGAAAGGATTAATGCCATCCGCGTTTAAACCAAACCATACGTTCCTTGGGTCACCTGCAAACTCAACCCAGTACTTTCTCTCGATTTTTCTCCACTGCGACCCGTCAGCGGGTGCTCTCAACTTCCCGTCTTTCTTATGGTCCTCACTGTGCCATTGCATCAACTTGGCATGCTCTTCGTTTGTGAATAGACATTTTAACCGTGGTATTATAGGAGCATACCACATCACCTTCGCAGGAACCCTCTTCCTAGGGGGGCTCGCCGTCAACATCACCAGGGTCATCTCGTCTGATCTTATACCGCAATGCACCGCATACCGGGCATGCATTCAGATCCTTGTACGCACCGCGGTAGAGGATGCAGTCATTAGGGCATGCATGTATCTTCTGCACCTCCAATCCTAGAGGGCATACGACCTTCTTTGTTGCGTATGTACTGTCGGGCAATTCGTTATCCTTTGGAAGCTTCTTCTTCAATATTTTTAGTAGCTTGTCAAATCCTTTGTCAGGCACAGCATTCTCTGCCTTCCACTACAGCAATTCCAGTACGGTACCGAGCTTTGTGTTGACATCTTCGCAATTGGGGTACAACCCTTTTTTGTGATCCTCTAACATGCGGTCGAACTTCAGCTTCTCTTTTGACTTTCGCATTGCGTCCTTGCATCGACAATGACCCGGCGGAGATCATCATCATCGGGCACATCGTCTGGTTCCTCTAGATCTTCAGCAGCTACCCCCGTTGCAGCATTATTGGTCACATCGTCTGGTTCCTCTTGATCTTCAGCAGCTTCCCTCGTTGCAGCATCACCGTATTCAGGGGGCACATAGTTGTCATCGTCCTCTTCTTCTTCGCCATCTTCCATCATAACCCCAATTTCTCCGTGCCTCGTCCAAACATTATAGTGTGGCATGAAACCCTTGTAAAGCAGGTGGATGTGAAGGATTTTCCGGTCAGAGTAAGACTTTGTATTCCCACATTTAGGGCATGGACAACACATGAAACCATTATGCTTGTTTGCCTCAGCCACTTCAAGAAAATCATGCACGCCCTTAATGTACTCGGAGGTGTGTCTGTCACCGTACATCCATTGCAGGTTCATCTGCGTGCATTATATATAATTAAGTGTGTCAAAAACCATTACAGAACATCATGAATAGATAATTAAGTGACCAAATTAATAGAAGTTCATCATCACATTAAAACCAAAGTACATACATACTTCTCATCTAACAACATATAACTCTCCAGAGCATCTAATTAATTAAACCATACATTGAAACTATGTAAAACATTTCAATGCGAAAACAAATGCGATCATAATCGCAACCAAGGTAACAATTGATCCAACGTCATAATGATACCAAGCCTCGGTATGAATGGCATATTTTCTAATCTTTCTAATCTTCAAGCGCATTGCATCCATCTTGATCTTTTGATCATCTACGACATCCGCAACATGCAACTCCAATATCATCTTCTCCTCCTCATTTTTTTATTTTTTCCTTCAAGAAATTGTTTTCTTCTTCAACTAAATTTAACCTCTCAACAATAGGGTCAGTTGGAATTTCCGGTTCACATACCTCCTAGATAAATAAAATTTATGTCAGGTTGGTCGGCATAATTTTCATGAACAATAAATGAACCAATAGTTATAAAGATAATATATACCACATCTGAATCATAGACATGATGAGGGCCGATGGGGGCAGATAACAAAACCATCGCACTATATAATAACAAGCAATAAAATAGTAAGAAAATTAGACAAGTATCTATCTAAAGTAAGAATTCTTTTTCTTTCAGAAAGAAGATAAGAACAAGAGGCTCACCACGGTGGTGTCGGCGATGAGATCGGCGCGGGTGATCGACGGCGGTGAAGATAGGAATGGGACGTGACGGGCCGCTAAACCTAGACAAATCTTGAGGAAAATGGAGTTTTGAGGTCGAGCTTTAAGAGGAGAAAGCTTAACTAGTGTGGCTCGGGCATTTCATCGAACACCTCATGTGCATAGGAGGTGAGCTAGAGCACCACAAAGCCCTCCCCTTGCCGGCCAGAGAAAAACAGAGCATTGGAGTGCTCTGCTCGTGAGCGAGGTGTATATATAGGCACCTCATTGGTCCCGGTTCATGGCATGAACCGGGACTAAAGGGCAGTCTGTGGTCCTGGTTCAAGCCACCAACCGGGACCAATGGTGGTGGGCCAGGAGCGAGGCCCATTGGTCCCAGCTCGTCCCACCAACCAGGACCAAAGGGGCCAGACGAACCGGGACCAATGCCCCCATGAGGCCCGGCAGGCCCCTGGCCTCATGAACCGGGACCAGTGCTCCCATGGGTCCTGGTTCTGGACTGAACCGGGACTAATGGGCTGACCCGGCCTGAACCAAAGCCCTCTTTTCTACTAGTCGATGACCTGCACCTCGTCGTCCTTGTGGAACGAGATGGAGCGTACATTGTACTTGTGACACAGCTCCGAGGAGAGGGTAGCAGACGACTTTCACCTTGTCGTCCTTGCGGATCGAGATGGAGTGTACATTGTACTTGTGGCACAGCTCCGAGGAGAGGGTCACAGACGACTGGCACCTTGTCGTCCTTGCGGATCAAGATGGAGCGTATGTTGTACTTGTGACGCAGCTTGAAGCGCGTGGCCAGGTCGAGTGAGAGGATTGCTCTTTACTCGGTAAGTTTTTTTTTAAACTTAGGCGAGTACGAGACTACCGCTAAGCTCCCGAGTGAGAGGATTACTCTTCATTCGGTAGGATTTTTTAAACTTAGGCGAGTACGAGACTGCAGCTAAGCCCCCGAGCGAGAGGCTTGCTCTTCGCTCGGTAGGATTTTTTAAACTTAGGCGAGTACGAGACTATAGCTAAGCCCCCGAGTGAGAGGATTGCTCTTCACTCGGTAGGATTTTTTTATCCTAGGTGAGTACGAGACTGCAACTAAGCCCCCGAGTGAGAGGATTGCTCTTCACTCGATAGGATTTTTTAAACTTAGGCGAGTA
>NC_041381.1:708993443-709033844 GCF_002162155.2 Triticum dicoccoides
ACTTTGTAGGATTTTTGAAACTTAGGCGAGTACGAGACTGCAACTAAGCCCCCGAGTAAGAGGATTTCTCTTCATTTGGTAGGATTTTTTAAACTTAGGCGAGTACGAGACTACAGCTAAGCCCCCGAGTGAGAGGATTGCTCTTCACTTGGTATGATTTTTTAAACTTAGGCGAGTATGGAACTGCAGCTAAGCCTCCGAGTGAGAGGCTTGCTCTTCACTTGATAGGATTTTTTAAACTTAGGCGAGTACGAGACTATAGCTAAGCCCCCGAGTGAGAGGATTGCTCTTCACTCGGTAGGATTTTTTAAACTTAGGCGAGTACGGAACCGTAGCTAAGCCTCCAAGTGAGAGGCTTGCTCTTCACTCGGTAGGAATTTATAAACATAGGGGAGTCAGGTTCGCGGTTAATCCCCAGAGTGAGAAGCTTGCTCTTCACTCGGTAGGAGTTTTAAAACTTAGGCGAATCAGGTTCGCGGCTAAGCCCCTGAGTGAGAGGCTTGCTCTTCACTCGGTTGTATTTGTAAAACTTAGGCGAATCAGGTTCGCGGCTAAGCCACCCACTGGTTTTTTTAACACATGCATATGTAAGAACAATCATCTAGAAGACTGTAAAACTGTGTCTTTGATAAACAAACTGAAAAGGTACTTCTTATTACATTAAATCAGACCGAATGTTTAACTATAAAAATGGCGGAGCAACTCCGCATTCCAAGCGCGTGGCTCGTCTTTCTGTTGTTCCACATTGTAAAGGTGATATGCTCCGTTGTGGAGCACCTTGGTAATGATGAAGGGACCTTCCCAAGTAGGAGCAAGCTTATGGGGTCGTTGCTGATCCACTCGGAGCACAAGGTCTCCTTCCTGAAATGCTCGACCTCTCACGTTTCTGGCATGGAATCGACAGAGGTCTTGCTGATAAATGGTCGACTGGATCAGGGCCATTTCCCTTTCTTCTTCTAGAAGATCAACAGCATCCTGTCGAGCTTGTTCAGCTTCAGCTTCTGAGAAGAGTTCTACTCGGGGTGCATTGTGAAGCAAATCACTCGGTAGCACAGCTTCAGCCCCATAGACCATGAAGAAGGGAGTTCGATCAGTCGACCGATTCGTTGTTGTTCTTAATCCCCAAAGGACTGATGGAAGCTCTTCTACCCAAGCACATGTTGCATGTTTGAGGTCACACATCAATCGGGGTTTCAGCCCTTGGAGAATCAAACCGTTTGCTCTTTCTGCCTGTTCATTCGACTGCGAGTGGGCGACTGAAGCATAGTCGACTCGAGTGCCTTGGGAAGCGCAAAATGCTCTGAACTCATCAGAATCAAAGTTGGAGCCATTATCCATGATAATGCTGTGAGGGACTCCATATCTAAATGTCTGTTCTCTGATGAAACTGATGGCAGTGCCAGAATCGAGATTCTTGATGGGTTTGGCTTCGATCCATTTAGTAAACTTGTCTATTGCTACAAGCAAATGAGTGAAACCACTTCTGTCGTTCCTCAGGGGTCCAACCATATCCAATCCCCAAACAGCAAATGGTCAGACAAGTGGAATGGTCTTCAGGGCTGATGCAGGCTTGTGGGACATGTTGGAGTAGAACTGACAGCCTTCACATTTGTCGACTATTTCTTTCGCCATCTCATTTGCTCGTGGCCAATAGAAACCCGCTTGCTATGCTTTGGTCAGGATGGTCCGAGAGGACGCATGGTGACCACAGGTCCCCGAGTGGATGTCATTGAGGATCATTCGACCTTCTTTTGGTGTGATGCATCGCTGAGCAACTCCTGTAACACTCTCTCTGAAAAGCCGTCCACCTATCATGGTGAAAGCTTTGGATTGACGGACAATATGATGGGCCTCATCTTCATCTTCTGGAAGTTCCTTTCTAAGCAGATATGCAATATATGGCACCGTCCAATAGGGGATGTGGACCAAAACCTCCATGGTCAGGTCGACCATGACTGGAATATCCACTTTAGTCAGATCGGTAGAACTTTTTGGTTGCAGGGGCTCTTCTGTGAAAGGATCTTCTTGAACTGACGGTGTGTGAAGATGCTCTAGGAACACCGCTGGGAATGGGCTCCCGCTTAGAACCTATCTTCGCCAAGTCATCAGCTGCTTGATTCTTCAGTCGGGGTATATGGTGGAGCTCTAACCCTTCAAACTTATTTTCTAACTTCCTCACCGCATTGCAATAACCAGTCATGGCCGGGCTCCTGACGTCCCACTCTTTCATTACTTGATTGACCACTAAATCTGAGTGGACATAAACCACTAGGCGACGGACGCCAAGTGAAATGGCCATACGCATCCCATACAGAAGGACTTCATACTCAGCTTCATTGTTGGAGGAATCAAAGTGAATCTGGAGAACATAACTGAGATTGTCACCTCGGGGGGATACGAGTACTACCCCAGCGCCAGAACCGTTCAGCTTCTTGGATCCATCAAAGAACATAGTCCAATGCTTCGAGTGAATCTGAGTCGGTTGTTGCTGCTCAACCCACTCGACGAGGAAATCTGCTATTGCTTGGGACTTGATTGCTTTCTTTGCCGTAAACTTGATATCCAATGGAAGGAGTTCAATCGCCCATTTTCCCACTCGACCAGTTGCATCTCTGTTATTCAGAATTTCTGACAATGGAGCGTCACTGACGAATGTAATCGAATGATCTGAGAAATAATGTGCAACCTTCTTCGTGGTCAAGTAAATTCCATACACAAGCTTATGATAATGCGGATATCTCTGCTTGGATGGAGTCAAGACTTCAGAAATATAGTACACTTGGCGCTGAACCTTATAGGCTTTACCTTCTTCTTCCCACTCGACCGTGAGTACTGTACTAACAACTTGTCCAGTGGCTGCATTATAAAGCAGTAAAGGCTCTTTGCTGATTGGAGCAGCAAGCACCGGCTGAGTGGAAAGCAGGGCTTTGAGCTCTGCAAACACTGCGTCAGCTTCAGGAGTCCACTCAAACTTATCAGATTTCTTCATCAGTCAGTAAAGAGGCAATGCCTTTTCACCGAGACGAGAGGTGAATTGACTCAAAGTGGCCAAACAACCAGTGAGCTTCTGAACGTCATGCACACGCATAGGGCGCTTCATTCGGAGGATTGCACAACCTTTCTCTGGGTTTGCATCGATCCCTCATTCGGAAATGAGGAAACCGAGTAACTTTCCGCCCGAGACTCCGAACGTGCACTTTGACGGATTAAGCTTGATATCATATCTCCTCATATCTCCTCAGTCGGAACCTTTACGCGACTTAACCACGATGTCATCCATATATTCTTCCACATTCCGACTGATTTGAGTGCGCAGGCACTTCTGAATCATCCTCATAAATTTGGCACCAGCATTCTTGAGACCAAAGGGCATGGTAACATAGCAAAAGCACCCGAATGGGGTCATAAAGTTGTTTTTATTTCATTGGGTCCATACAGTCGGATCTGATGATACCCGGAATATGCATCCAGAAAAGACAAACGCTCACACCCCGCAGTTGAGTCGACAATCTGGTCGATGCGAGGGAGAGGAAAATGATCTTTCGGGCAGGCCCGATTGATATGCTTGAAATCAATGCACATACGAAGTGAATTGTCCTTCTTAGGGACTATGACAACATTGGTGAGCCACTCGGAGTGGTAAATTTCACGGATGAACTTAGCTGCCATAAGCCGAGCCACCTCCTCGCCGATTGCCTTTCTCTTCTCCACGGTGGACCAATGGAGATGCTCTTTAACGGGTTTTGCCACCGGGTCGACTCGCAAACGGTGCTCAGCCAGTCCCCTGGGTACACCTGGCATGTCAGAAGGTTTCTATGCAAAGATGTCCCAGTTCTCACGAAGGAACTGGATGAGCGTTTCTTCCTATTTGCTATCCAGCGTTGATAAGCTATGAGTCGGAGCGGCATTGGGATCGGTCGGGTGAATGTGAACCGGCTTCGTTTCACCGGACGACTGAAATGCAAATTCTGAAGCAGGCATCTTGGCGCGTAACAAATCACTCGGATCTTCATACTTCTGGTACTCTTGCATTTCTACTGCTGCCATTTGTTCATTAGCAATCTTCGAGCCCTTCTGGAGGCACTCTTCTTCTCTCTGCCAATTACCAGTAACTGTGATCACGCCTCTGGGGCCTGGCATCTTCAGCTTAAGGTACAGGTAACACGGTCGAGCCATGAAACGAGCATACACAGGCCTGCCCAGAATAGCATGATACGCACTTTGAAAATCCACAACTTCAAATGTCAACTTTTCCTTACGGTAATTCTTTCAATCACCGAAAACCACGTCAAGAGTGATCTGGCTGAGTGAATCAGCTTTCTTTCCAGGGATAACTACGTGGAACCTCATGTTGCTTTCACTAAGCTTGGACATCGGAATGCACATTCCCTTCAGGGTCTCAGCGTATAGAATATTCAGACCACGGCCGCCATACATCAATACTTTGGTCAGTCAATGCCTCCAACAACTGGGTCGACTACCAATGCTTGCCGCCCTGGAGTGGCAACGCATGCTGGGTGATCGGACTGGTCGAATGTGGTTGCAGTTTGTGACCACTTCAAATATGTTGTTGTTGCCAGAGCAACCATGTTCACTTCTCTGTTTATGACTTTTAGTCGACTTTTGCTCTCGATGTCAGCAAAAATCACTAAGGTAGAATTGACGTTGGGGAAACCATCATCCACTTCTTTGTCTTCATCCTTATCAGATTCCTTCTCTTTCTCACTGGATTGGTTCTCTCGGAACTGCTAGATAAGGAGTCGACATTATCAAGTGGTATGCTTGGGATAAATCAGGTTTCCCTCTTCATCCTTCTTGGTGTGAATATGACACGGCAAATCTAGTACATCATTTCCTCCTTGATCTTTTAACTTCTTGGGGGTCCAGGGCCCCTTAGGTTTTCCCTTAAATTTTCCTTGGACCACAGCTGCAGTCTCACCAGGTCCTGCGGGTTCAGCTTTGTGTTTCTGCTTCCGACTGGAATTCCCTCCCCCGGTGTCCTGGCCGACTGGTTTGCTCTTACCACCGCGGAGTCAGTCTTCTTCTTCGCCATTAGCGTACCGAGTGGCTATTTGCATCATTCGGGTCAGGGTCATATCACCTGTCCGACCGAATTTTAGGTTAAGCTCTCTGTACCGAACGCCCTCCTTGAAGGCGCAAACTGCTTGATGCTGAGACACATTCTCCGCTGTGTGATGCAAAGTGGTCCACCTCTGGATATAATCCATCAAAGTTTCATTTAGTTTTTGTACGCAATGCTGAAGTTCTGCCAACCCTGCAGGTCATTTGCATGTGCCCTCAAATGTCCTGACCAACACTCGGGCCAACTCTTCCCAACTGAATATACTTCCTGGAGTCAACTGATTCAACCACGCTCTGGCCGAACCCTCCAACATAAGAGGAAGATGCTTCATTGCCACTTCATCATTACTACCACCGATCTGTACAGCCACTCGGTAATCCTCCAACCACGTGTCAGCTTTGATAAGCCGGTAAACTTGCTCACTCATGTTGTCAACCTGAACTCGGGGGGAATCTCAGCAGCTCTGATGGCTCTGCTGAAACACTCTGGACCGGAAACATGAACTCTACTGCCAGTCGGACGATCTCTGTCATATCCTTCTCTGTGTGCTCTGTTCCTGTCGACCAGACCTTGAATGAGGATCAACCTCACATCAAAACCTGGCTCTCTTGGGTCGACCGGTACCCTCTGCTCACTGCTGCACGGGCGCCTATTATCATATTGTCGTGGCACATATGATCCACTCCTCGGAGGAGGCGTAGGCACTCGATGGTGGTCATCACAGCCGAGTCGGTGATCATACTACTTGTGGTTCCGACCCACGTACTGCACTTGGTGATGCCGACGTCGCTCACGCCACAGGGGCGATCTTTGGCTGTGAGCCGATTGAACTGTGTAAGCCATCACTCTGTTATCTATCCTATTGCGAGACTGAGAAACATCTGAGTTTTGCTCTCCTGCTGCCCGAAGCAGCGCCCTGATCTGCATCAAACCTCTTCAAGCCTCTGACTGAAACGGCTGGATCGACTCTGCTATACGGGCTGCAGCTGTAAGATTCTGAATCAGAGTGCGATATACCTGAGGGTCGGACGGAAATAACTGTCGTCATCGCCGACTAGATTCTGGGATCTGCTGACGGGCGCGCTCGTCGAGTGCATGCTGAAGGTTCTCCAGTAGGGTGCGCTCAGCCAAACTGGCCAGGTGCACGGCCTCCAAGGCCCGAGCCTTAGAGGTCTCTTCGATGTTGGTCGTGTGGAGTGCCTCCATGTTGTGGCGCTGAAGTTCCTCCCTCTGCTGTGAAGTGAGGTCTTCGGGATAATATTCTTCTTGAACGCGTGATGGATTGCCGCCGCCATCACCGTCGTCGCCACGACGAAAACCAGGCGGCATGTGTGGTGTGTTGACCACCAAGACTTCTATCGCAGGTTCACTACTGTCACACTCGGACAGGGTCTTGACGGAGCCACTCAACAGATCGAATAGCCCGTAAAGAGATTCGTGGGGCTCGATTGCCGCTACTTGAGGGCTAGCCGACTGGTGGGCCACCGCATGCTTCACGCACCGCTGGAGTCGCGATTGACCGGATCGCTTGCGGCGACGAACAGCAGGGAGCGAAGATGCCATGGGAGCGGACCTATACTGGGTTGACGGCTACCGCAAAAGGACACCGCAGACGCACGCGTGAAAGTGTGTAGCCCCGCGGACGAGGAGCGTCTCGACGTCGAGGGGGGCCTCTTGGAGCCAAGCGGAGTCGTCGGCGATGAAAACGAGCGTGCCGAGACGGATCTCGCGACCCTCAGCCAATCCGCCGCCGGAAACAATGATGATGGGAATCGAAAAAATCGCAACCTCACCGGAAAGTCGCTAAGACACCTGCCCCACGGTGGGCGCCAACTGTCGTGGTAGTAAGTCTGACAATAGAATAGGGGGTATGTATGGAGAGGAAAGGTCCTAGCTGCGATGAGGTTGTGCACGCAAGGTTTATGAGTTCAGGCCCTTCGCGGAGGAAGTAACAACCCTACGTCTCAGTGCCCGGAGGCTTGGTCGATTGGATTATGCGTGAACTTACAAGGGGTGCGAATCCTTGTCCCCGAGGAGGGGGTGGCTTATATAGAGTGCGCCAGGACCCCAGCCACCCCCGTTACATAGGGTACAATGTAAATTAAGAGAGGGCGTTACTGGTAACGCTAGCTATAAAGATCTTTAAATGATCTTAAAGACTGGAGAGTGAATGGCTGACCGTTGCCATCCTGAGTGACTTTAGGTCTTCTGTACTCCGAGTGGTTTCTTGTTCGGTCGAGTGGAATTGGGATACCCGAGTGGAACTGTTGGTGGAGTGGGATGCACTCTGAGGTGATCTCAATCGGTAGGTGCTGTTGTGCTTTGCATGCCTTTGACTGTAGGCAGTGTCCTTGGGAAGGGTGTCTAGGTCATGCGTATTACACTACCCTAGGTACATGTCATCGTCATTAGCCCCCGAATGGATCAGGGTCCGAGTGAGGAAGAGGTTGAAGATGATTCCGACCCGGTTTTTGTGCTTCGAGGCATTTTACCTAAGCTGACGGATTACACTGAGACTTCAACTTCATTTACAGTCGCCTTGATGCATTCAGATTTGGTCGAATGAACTTATGCCGAACTTGTGCTGGAGCGGTATGAAAACTTTGGCGCGATTGGTTATACTGCCATCCCCGGATCTCACGGGATTCAAAATTTGGGGAAGCGCGCGAGGCGGAGGGCACCGCGGTAAAACGGAACGGATTAGGTAGGGGTGCCTCGATCTCCTTGCCGCCTTTTCCGCCACATGCCCAGCACGCGACTGTTGCGGGATTTGACATGATCATATGGGCCCACAAGTAAGCCACTCGGAACCGGGCCTATATAAGGCGTTACGGCCGATCTATGCTGCACAGTGCTCGCCATTCCCCTTGTTCCTCCTCTGCTTCTCCACCGCATTCGCCTCCACTCTCGACGTCGCCGCCCCGTTCGTGTGCAACCCGCAACGATGGGGAAGGAAAATACGGTGGCCCTGGAGCGCGCGAAGAAGGTGACGGCAGCGACGAAAGGCAAGAAGACGAGTCAGAGGGGTCGTCGTTGAGGGCCAGCCTGCCGCCCGGCTGGATCCAGGGCGACTGGATCTGGTCCACGATTTCGAAGGATGATCTGGTCGATCTGGATGAAGGGGCTTGATTTCCCACAGAACTTGGAGGCAGCCGGGCAACGAGACCGCGCCGCAGCTGCAGGAGGGTGAGTGCGCCCTCCTCGCAACCCAAGTTGACCGCGGTTTCTCTTTGCCACCTCATCCATTTTCCGAGGTTTCCTGAACTTTTTTGGAGCTCAACTTCATCACTTTTACCCCAACACCATCATATATCTCGATGCATTTTTGTCTATGTGTGAGAATTTCCTGGGTTGCTGACCGCATTGGGGTCTCTTCAAACACATCTTCACTTGCCATTCTTAGTCTGTGAAAAAGGCTAATCCGAGTGATGAGAGGACGCACATGATTCAGATGTGTGGAGGTCTAGGGATTCAGATGAGGGGCAGGAGTACATTTCCGGCTATGACTCTTCCCGATTCAGTTAGAGGGTGGCAGTCGACCTGGTTTTACTGTAAGGACCAACCGACTCCTGGGCAGTCGACTGGTCTTCCTCCCTTCCCCATGGATCGGGTCTAGCAGCCCTCCTCGTTGAAAGTGACTTCCATAGAGAAAATAGAGGAGAACATGTTGGTTGAACGAGTAGTCCAATTAGTCCGTGACGGTGTGACCGGCATGGATTTGTTGGAGGTGTTTCTCAGTCGACGCATCCAGCCACTCTAGGCTCGCGATCATCCTATGTGGATGTACTCGGGCATTGAGGACACCACTCGGCTTCACCCAGAGTAAGTCACCGAGGAGACGGTGGAGCAGTGGTTGTAGGGCATCACTGGAAACAAAGACAACCCCAGGGGGTCCAGGAGAATCCAACCATTCGACTCCTCCAATGAACCAGACAAGGTGTGACTTTCACTACCGGGTGCCTTTTGTTCTGTTGGTAGGAGCTCCCACCGCACGTCTTTGAACTGTTAAGAAGGAGATCAATATGCATGTGTATTAGTTGTGTGACTAGATATCGATAATCATGTAAAAATTGTGAATAGTGTTCTGGCAAACGTACCCATTGATGTCTATCAGATTTGGTCCTTTTGGACGCAATCATGTGAATGTTCTCGCAAACGTAGTATGCACACACTTCAGCCCCGGCGCCTGCTTCAGGGCCTTTACGAGAATAGAATTTAATCAGATAATAATTAATCAAGCATGATAATTAATTAATGGTATTGATACAAGAATTAAAGAGATGGTAGCTCTAGTACTACTTAATTACTTACCTTGGGTCGAAACCAAAACAGCTTTTGTTGCCATTTGCCTGGAGTCACCTTGATGAACTTTGCCCAAGCCCTGCCCGTTGGCAAAGAAAATTAATAAAGGGGTCATTAAATAGTTGATATCGGGAAATGACGAACTAAATACACCGAGATATAGTTAATAATGATTGAAATTACCTGCCGACTATCCCTTTCAAGATGGTGAAGTCACTTTCTTTTTTAAATAGTGAGTCCAGTACTTCAACTATTCCTTCTTCAACTTTAATGATTAACAAGATCCAGTGGTAATTGCATGCGCACACGTTTGCATGTCTTAATTAAGAGGGCATGTGCATAACACTAATCAACTACCCTAAACCCTATACACTTAATTATTAACATTTAACTAGCTAGTAAGCAAAAACAGAATTTGTAGCACAAGACAGTGTGACTCACAAGAAGTTGTAAGGAAGTAGTATATCTTCATTGGTATTGAGGCGCTTCAAGAACTCTAGCATTTTATTATGTACATCTGCTTTATACCGTTCCAATTTCCATGTGTGTTCATTAATGGTAATTGGGTCAATGAACCCAATGCCATAGCGTCTAGCTTTTTTCATTTCATAGATCTTCATCCTGCATAATACAGCAAAAAAGAATATAGTGAGGATAATTAGAGGTAATGATCGATCAATGAGCACTAAAGCTAGCTTGAGACTTCAATTACAGAAAGAAATCACTTACAGACAATAGCAACTGACGAGAGATTTGTCGAGTGCTTCTTGATTGAATAACTGAAATAGTTCTTAATAGTCAAGGACAGAGCTAGCTTATGGAAGTAATGCTCTTCCTTGACGTTCACCATGAGGGACTCTCGATTGGAACTCTTGGTAATTTTCATGTGCCAATCATGCAATTCATACATTCTCGTTGGGAGGTTCTTGACCTCCTCAGGCTTGACCAAAGGTTCGTCGTGGACATATTTTCGTTTTATGTCTTCCTCTCTAAGCGGAGACATGGGCTCGATCTCGAGGAATTGTCCAACAGTGATACCGAGCTCTTTAGCGTGCCTTCTACACTCGTCGGTTATTACCAACTGACCGGCACCGGTACTCTCATCTGTTGGTACAACAAGCGGGGGGATCGATTACGCCGCATGTTCTCCCATCTAGGGAATGGTTTTCCCGCATTTTTTGCCAGCTGCTTGGCTCGAGCTCGAGATCGACTCCTTTTGTAGTCGTGCTCGATGTGCCTTCCTAATTTGGCGCTCATAGTCTGAGTCAACAGGCTTGGGAGCTGGTGGTTCAACCATACGAATAAAGTGGTCAATGACTTTATCGGGCACTTTCTCCTTTGGCGGCGGTGGCTGTTTGGTCCAAAATGGGCGTCCAATTGAGCCCTCACTTCGGCTTCGTTTTCCGCTTCGGTCATGTCGTAAGGCCTCTTCGGAAGAGGCACGAGGCTTGGACCATATTGAAATCGCTTGCCACCGCCTGTACCTCCTGTACTACCTCGACTTGTACCGCTACGCACCATAGCTGCGGCGGCTCTCTTCGGCGATTGCTGAGGCAACGGAGATGGCTAACGTGGCTGAGTTAGAGCAGGAGGAGTGGCCTGACGCGGTATCGTACTTGGAGGAGGAGTGGCCTGACGCATTGGCGGACTTGAAGCGGGAGGAGTGGCCTGACGCTGTGCCAGACTTAAAGCAGGAGGAGTGGCCTGACGTTGTGCTGGACTTGGAGGAGGAGGACTGGTCTGGCGCATTGGTGGACTTGGAGGAGGAGTGGCCTGACGCGTTGGCTGAGTTGAAGCAGGAGGAGTGGCCTGACGCGGTGGCGGACTTTGAGGAGGGGTCGGCTGACGCGGTGTCCGTGGCCTTCAAAAGATGATGCAATCCTTTCTCCATAGGATGATACGATGTATGTCCTCTCCCAATGTGTGCTCCTTGTCACCTCCAGGAATGTCAGGCTCTAGCCCCGAATATTAGTCCACCACCTCATCAACCACGACACAAGCATAGCTGGCTAGAATTGTGTTGCCATAGAAGGTTGCTTCGGGGGGATTTGTATAAGCAACAGCGTCCGCCACCTTTATGGATATGTTCTTCATTTTGAAGTGTAGCTCACAGTTAGTGTTCTCCAAGATGTCATCCACAGGGTATCTATCCAGTAGTGCGTCACTCGGGGCGAAACCCACGCTGCTTCTCGGCATGGATGGGACAGTGCTATCCAATGCTGGATCATCCGCTAGTTGCTGCCGTTGCTGAGACCCGCTTTCTTGGATAATTGAGTCGATCTTCTGCTGCTGCTGCTGGAATTGGAGTGCCAACTCCGCGTGGCTTGCTTCTAGGCCTTGAAGGCGTTCTGCTTCCTACTCCCTCTGCTCCTCCTCTACCTTCCTCTTCTTTTCCTCCTCCATCTTCCTTCTCGCATGGCTTCTGTAGTAAGCATTCCAGTCCGAAAATCCCTCATACCACGGAACAACGCCCTTGCCTCGTGTTCTTCTCGGTTGTTCAGGATTTCCTAGGGCGCGCGTAAGCTCGTCATTCTCTCGGTTGGGAGTGAACACCCCCGTTCGAGCCTCTTCTATTGCAACAAGTAACTTATCTTCGGCTCCTTTAAGACATGCCTTCTTCGAAACCTAGCCTGTCTTCGGGACCAACGCCCCCCGTGCGCATAGAACCAAGTTCTGCTCCTGGGGGGCCAGCTCTTAGTAACTGGAGTGACCTCTTCATCCAACATCTCTTGCTCAGACTTATCCCACTCAGGCATTGCCATCGCGTAGCCACCTGGCCCCAGCCTATGGAACTGCTCCTTTTTTGCGGCATTGGCCTGGTTTTTTGTCGACCAGATAATTCTGATTCCTCGAATTTCACGAAAGTAGGTCAGTGTTCTCTTTGCTTCTCCATTGTTCCATTGAATTCTAGAGTCTTCTTTCCTCCTTTGATGTAGTTGGCCCATATAGTTTTCTTGTGGTTGTTGAATGCAATTGACATCTTCCTAAGAGCAGCGTCCTTGACTTTCTGCACATCTGCATCTGTGAAATGATCTGGTAGGGTGAAATGTTCCATGAGAGATTCCCAAAGCTTTGATTTTGCTCTGTTGTCGACAAAAGTAAGATCTGGACGTTTGTTTTCTGGCTCTTTCCATTCTTGAATGGAGATCGGGAGTTGGTCCCTCACAAGAACTCCGCACTGACGAACGAACTTGTTCGCAATGTTCTTAGGCGCGCTTGGTTCGCCATTAGTTTTGATGGCATCGATGTTGTACTTTACGCCCTCCTTCAACTTTTTGGCCTGGCCTTGCACTGTCCTGCTGCTTGTGATGATCACCAGATGCCTGCTTATATAAATATACCTCGCCGGTCTTTGTTATTTCAAGATCAACATTTTCTTCATCATCATAATCATAGTTCATGACTTCATCAATTCGGTCGTCGCGATCGAATATCATATCATCACCCTCCCCGGTATTGTTCAGATATTGGGAGCCGTCATCTGTTTCGTTCTGATCATCTGGCCCGCGAGGGGAGCATATGAGCTCGAACATGGCCTCTTCTCCCACTCTGCCGGTGTTGTCTGCCATAGCTTTTATTTAACTAATCCATAAGAAATATAAAACAATTTAGTATTCAATTTACAATGCATGCATGCAATCAGTAAGGAAAAACTGAATCATAGTACATAATATGCATCATCGAATATAATCTCGAATACATCGTCTCGAAAAATATATATAATCTTGAATACATCGTCTCGAATATGCTAGCTAATAAAGATCAAATACTATAGAATAATCTAGGCCACTCGCGGTTCCTAAGGCGCGGGCGGTGGACACCCAAAGAGAAGGAACCGTCACAAGATCATAGCTCCGGTCATCTCCCCAAATAACCTCTCAGGTATTGGAGAACCTGACGTCCATAGCAGCCATGTAGCAACGGACATGCTCGTCCTCCTCCATGACACGACGACGTACTACCTACGGTGGGGCCGGCTACCTCCGCACCAAAAGTGGCCCACGTTAACGCCACCAAAGGAGCTCAGGGTCGATGACGGGACCCGGGGCCGGGTTCCTCACCAAGTGGCGAGCCCATGAAGGTAGCACCTCCCAGTGCCAGCCCAGCGGAACCTAGTCCCGGACATGAGTCCTCTGAAGCAGGACGTCGTCACGACCAGGTCGACGCCGAGGATGCGGGACGGGCATTGTCGAGACAAATACTATATGCCGCAAAAGTAACTCTTTTAAATGATTGGATTGTGATTTCTTATATACAAATTTTAAAACTGGTATCATTGCATATGTCAAAGTTCTATATGCAAATTCTATATGCAAATTCTAAATTTCTATAACTAAAATTATAAGAAACTAAAAAAACATCGATCATCGTCTAACAATTTTACATTAATCTAATTCATCTAGCTAAAACTAACATTTCTATATAACTAACATTTCTATAACTAAAAAACAGAAAAATTACTAACATTTCTATAAATATTTATATAACTCAAAAACATAAAAATTACTAACAATTTTATAACTAATTAACAATGTGTGTGTGTGGCCATGGCGGGGCAGGAGCTCACCGGCGAGGCGAGGCGATGGGGGCGGTGACGGGGACGGCGACGGGCCGGGGCGGCGACGAGCGGCGATGACGGGGATGGCGACGGGCGGTAACGGGACAGCGCGGCGACGGGGGCGTCAACAGGGGCAGCGACGGGGGCGGCGGTGATGGGGCAGAGGAGAAGAAGCAGAGGAAAACTGACGAATTTTCGTAAGTGTTTTCTATATAGGCGCGGCCTTTAGTACCAGTTGGAGCAACCAACCGGTACTAAAGGTCAAATTTGGCCAGACCAACACTACTAGAAAAAGGGCTGCTAGTGGCGCACCTGTTTTCCCTACTAATGGCGCACTACAGGTGCGCCACTAGCACCACGCCATTAGATTTTTTTACTAATGGAGCACCTGTGGTGCGTCATTAGTATCTGGTATACTAATGGCGCACCGTTGGTGCGCCATTAGTATACTAGAAGTGCGCCATTAGTAACATTTTTTTTTAAATTTTTTTCAGAATTTTTTTTAGTTTTTTTTAATTTTTTTTCGTTTTTTTCTTAATGTCAGGTCACAATGGCTTAAACTCAAGTCAAATCGCACTCCGTGGTCAAACTTCCCGGAAGGTCACCGATCCTCACACTACTCCAGCCCGAGCACGCTTAACTTCGCAGTTCTATCCAACCCCAGCACCAGCTCACTTCACACGCACTTGTTGATATATCTATCATATCAATCCTATTAAACCTTCTTGATGTCTAGGACTTTGTTCATGTTCATGAGTATGATGAAATTTTGAAAAAATATTTCAAACTTTCCAGTCATATTACGTATCATATTTTGAAAAAAAATCGAATTTTTTTTTCGAAATCAATTTTTTTTCTGTTACTAGTGGCGCACCTAGCAAACGATGCGCCACTAGTAAGTTTGAATATTTTTGAATTTTTTTGCCTCTAGATCTTAAAAGCCCCGTAACTTTTTTCTGTTAGGTTTTTGGGGATTTTGAAAATGTTTAACGGGGTTCCCCCGGTTAAATTTGGATGTAACTTTTCGAGTAGATGATTTTTCATATAAAAAACTTTTTAATCCGAGTTCGTATGCAAAAGTTATGCCCATTTTACTAAATTCCAGAGAGATTTTGCAAATAAAGTCGAAATTCATATTTGTAAATTTTCCCAACAAGTAGACCACATATCACATGGGAAACTTATTTTCTTTTATTTTTTTAACATTTCCATCATTTTCTTTTATTTTTTTAAACTGAAAAGGCGGTCCAGGGGGGGGGAGTGGGTGCATTCGGTGGAATTTTTGGGCCAAGTTAGTAATGGCGCACCGTGGAAGTGGTGCGCCATTACTAGTTCAACTTAGTAATGGCGCACCACACACACGGTGCGCCATTACTAGTTTTGAAAAAAAATAAAAAAAATTGAAACAAAAATTGGAAAAAATTTACTAGTGGCGCACCGTGGATGTGGTGCGCCATTACTAGTTTAAATATTAATGCTATCCACTGGTGCGCCATTACTAGTTTTGAAAAAAAAAATAAAAAAATTTAAAATAAATTGAAAAAAAATTACTAGTGACGCACCTTTGATGTTAACTAGTAATGGCGCACTATCCACTAGTGCGCCATTACTAGTTTTGAAAAAAAAATGAAAATTTTTTTTTGTTACTAATGGCGCACCGTGGATGTGGTGCGCCATTAGTATTTGGACACTAATGGCGCACCAACACATGGTGCACCATTAGTATATACTAATGGCGCACCACATGTCTGGTGCGCCATTAATGGCCATATCATCTATAGCCCTTTTTCTAGTAGTGCAAGCGGCGGGAAGCGCACCCCTTTAGTACCGGTTGGTGGCTCCAACTGGTACTAAAGACCCCCCCCTTTAGTACCGGTTGGAGCCACGACCCGGTACTAACGTGGTGCGCTAGCGCAGGCACGGTGCGGGCAAGTTTAGGCCCACCTCGCTAGCCGAAGGGCGCCCGCACCTGCTTATAAGCCCCACCGCGCCAGCTGTCTCGAGTTCCTCTCTATTGCAGGCCTTCTGGGCCTACCTCTGCTTGCATGCCCTGTTGGGCCTACTAGGCTAGCGGGCCTGCATCCTGGCCCAACTACAGGTTGGGTTTCTAGTCGTATGCAGGCAGCTGTCGCCCAGTAGGCGGGCTTTTTTATTTAGTTTTTTCTTTTTTTCTTTTCTGCTTTACTTATTTTCTTTTATTTATTTGTGAGTTGTTTTTTGCTATATTTAGAGTTTCTTTGTGAATATTTTTGCTTTAGGTACAAAAAATTACAAAATTTCTGTTAGTGCCAGTAGTTTTTAAATTTGAATAGTTTAAATTTGAATTATTTGAAATTTGTGTGAATCACTAGTTTGTGAATAATTTAACTTTAAAAATATATTTTCCAGTGATTATTTTTTTGTTTAATATTAGTGTGTTTTATCATTATATTGAATTTGGAAATACTTAGGTTATTTAAAAAATGAAATGCCTTCTAATAGATGAGTTTTCATCCGAAACCGTGATACTTCGAAAGAGATTGTCCATTTTGTACATGAAGTGCATCCAGTTTTTGCCGTAACCCTCTCAACTTTATTGCACATGCTATGTGGGTGAAATGATGATACCATGCCAATCAAATGAACCCAAGGCACGTCGACTTTGTTATCAAATTTGTTGAGAAATTTCAAAAGCAAAGCCTCATTTTGTAGTCCCAGATTGAGTATTCCAAGCCCACCCTTAAGCTTAAGCCTACAGACCAGAGGCCATGTAGCCATAGAATGTCCCTTGTCCTGACCATATTTTCTCCACAGTTGCCTCTGAATTCTTTCCAGTTGCTTCAGTATTCCCTGTGGTATAGACAGACTGCAAAGGAAATATATGGGCAATGTAGATATAACAGAGTTTACCAACTACAGCCTACTACCTTGTGGCAGAAACCAGGAGCTAGCAGTTAACCTTCTTTCCATACAGTCAACTAGAGGTAGTAAATCCACAATTTTGGGCCTAGTTGTTCCCACTGGCAACCCTAAATATGTGAAAGGCATTACACCTAACTGACACCGAAATTGTGCGGCAAGAGCATTTGCCACATTGGCTTCCACATTAATGGGGTATATTGAGGATTTGTGAAAGTTGATCTGCAATCCAGTTGCCAAAGAGAAAGAATTCAAAACTGTTTTAAGCACCTCCAACTGAGCTGAATCAGCAGACACAAAAAGCAAAGTATCATCTGCATACTATACCACAGGATAGTCAGGGTCATGAGTTGCCAGAGGCAAAGAAAGAAGGCCATGATTCAGATGATCATTAATCATAGTCTGCAACAGATCAGCAGCAATCACAAACAACAATGGTGAGATAGGATCACCTTGCTTTACACCACACTTGCACTTGTAATGCTTTCCCGGTACACCATTGAGTAAGATTGAGGAAGTTGCAGATGACAACAACTGTTGAATCCAGGAGATCCATTTGTTATGAAAACCCTTTGCCACCATGATTTTTATAATTGCCTCATCCTGAATAGAATCAAATGCTTTTTCAAAATCGAGCTTGAGTAACATGATTGGCTTTTTTGACTGGTTGCACTGATGGATGTACTCAAAGGTCCAGGCAATACAATCCTGAATTGTTCTTGACTTGATAAAGCCATATTGATTCTTATGTACACATTTGGTGGTTTCATCCTGAAACCTGTTAGCAGCCAGCTTTGTGAGGAATTTCCACCCCACACTTGTCAAAGAAATTGGTCTAAAATCTCCAGTATTCTCAGGTGATAACTTCTTAGGGATCAATGTAATGAAGGCCTCATTGAGATTTTCCAACTGAGCAGTTCCAGCATGGAACTCATTCACCAGTGTAATGGAATCACTAGAAATGATCGGCCAACACTTCTTCATAAAAAGGCCATTAAAGCCATCAGGTCCCAGAGCCTTGTTAGTTGGCAAATCCCTAATAACATGTTCAATTTCTTTAACTTCAAAGGGCTTTGTGAGCACTTCCAGACCCTGCACCCAAGGAATAAGAGAGATAATGTCATTGCCCATCAAAATTGGCTTGACAGTTCCCATTCTGCTATTAAAAATCTCCAGAAATTCCTTTGCAATCATTTCATGGTCTGAAGAAACTATTCCATTAGACAACTGCAGACTAGCAATTGAATTTTTTCTATATCTTTAAGTTGCCATGGCTTGGAAGAATTTTTAGTTTTCTTCACCAACTTTGATATATCTAATAGTGCATCTTTTCTTCCAATATAAAAACTGCAAATGTAGAAGATGTTCATGATGCATCTTCACCAATTTCCTGAAAGTGGAATCAGTTCTGAACAAGGACTTGAAGTCTTCCAAATTATCTAACCAGAGGATCACCCAGTTGCATTTCTCAATCAATGTTCTAATATGTGACAAACCCTTCTGCTATTTCTTAAGTGCAAACCTCAAAGACTTTAATTTGTCCATTATAATTGCTGATATATGAGTTTTGTGGGAATGTTTTTGCGAAACCTCCTGTACACACTCCATAAAGCCAGGTTGATGTATCCAATGATTTTCAAATCTGAAGATGTGAGCCTTTGGGATGGTGGTGCAGATTGAAACTACACAAGGAACATGATCTGAGGCAGTCTTAGCAAGTGGTGTGACCTGCATATTAGGGTACTGATTAATCCAACTGGCAGAGGTAAAAAACCAATCCAATTGGTCAAGGAGTGGGAAATCCTGCATGTTAGACCATGTAAATCTTCTCCCCTTGAGTGGCAGTTCCAACAGACCCAAATGACCTACGATCTCATTGAAGATGAAGATATCATTGACATCACCACCAGGAAGATTTTGATTATCCAAAGATCTTATGAAATTAAAATCTCCCAACAGCATCCAATTTTCTCACGTTCTACTTTTAGATTGTAGAGCCAATTAACAAACTCATCTCTTAAAACACCCTGGCAAGGCCCATAAACATTCACCAGATACCATTGATCATCACTATGCACGGATTTAAAACTAATCACAATTCCAAAGGGTTTAACTTCTATTAAAGTACCCGAGAAAAATCTGAATGCCACACAGTCAAAATTCCATCAGGAGCTCCTCTAGAAGGAGATTCAGTGAATTGATCAAAACCCACAGGACAAATGCTCTTAATTAAATTACGAGGGCAATCCGAGAGCTTAGTTTCCTGCAGGCATACAACTGCACACTGACTTTCAGTCACTTTCTGTCTAACCGCACGCTGCCTTGTTTCAGAGTTCAATCCACGAACATTCCAACACAGAACCTTCCTGTTACACATTGACATTCGATTCATAAAATAACATATAATAGCATAGCTGAAATAGTAGGACACCCAGTGCCATACAACCGAAGCCATAACAGATCAAAAGTGCCAAGTCTCGACCAAACTGCATAAGTTCAGTAACGAGATAAAAGAAAGCAAATTTAACAGGCTCGCTACACCTAGATAAAATTTAAACATTAACATTAAGCACTATCAGAGGAGGAGTCGTCCTTGGGATTAGCCATAAGCTTCTCCTGAGAAAGCAGGTTGGGGTCAATTTCTAGCTCAGCTCCGATTGCTTGCAACACCAAGATAGGCGTCTGTGGAGGAACATCTTCAGAATTGTCATTGCCCGTATCTTCAGACTTGTCCATGCCAGCAGTATCTTCAGAATTGGGCCGGGTCTTCTCTTGTATGGGCTTGGAACGAGGGCGTCTTTTGGAAGGCTGAAGTGAAAGCTGCTCAAAGATGACTGGTTTGAAACCATCCAGCTTTGCCGCGCTTCTCGTACACCTTCTCACCGAAGTGTCCACCAAGGGAGCAGATACCTTCCGTCTGCCACGCTGATTCTTCTGCCGGTTCTTCGAATCCACTCCAAAACCAAAGGTGAAGAAATTTCCTCCAAGCCACTGGACTCCACAGCCTTAGACACACTAGCTGTCATAGCTTGAGACACAGTCCCTCCAGCCATGGCATTTGCAGATAGACCATTACTAGAACCAGATAACACATCATCTGATAAATTTCCAAACAAGGATCTGGCAACTGGGGGCGTAGTCACAATAGATTTACTGTGAGGAAAAGTACTAGGCAACCTTGGCACCAACAAAGACATCCTCTGTGAATCATCAAAAGTAATTGACCACTTGCGCTTGTAATAGGTGACTATACCCAGGGGCTTAAAGAAGATAGACCTGGGCACAACTTTAATTGAAAAATCAGACATCAAATTTTCAAAAGATCTCTTCAAATCATCTCAGGTGGAAGAGGAGGTCCAGCCCCAATCCTGGCCATCCCAATGAAGATCTGATGGTGCTGAATGATAGGTGGTTGATAAGGGACAATAGCCAAAGGATTTTCCATAGCTGCATGATGATCTTGAACCTGAAATAGTTGTTCAGGCATAGGCTGATGCTGCTGCTCATTTACCTGAACATGCTGGTCAACAGACCCAGAGCCCTCAGGTTGATCAATGACAATGGAGATTTGATCCTGTTCTGGCACAGCAGGCTGCGGGAGATGGTTATTCTTCTCATCATTGTCCCCCCCAGTGAGCATTTCCCCGGTCAACATCCACAGCGTTATCAGGAGGTGGGGTGGGGCAAGAGGTGCATCATTCCACCCCAGCATTGGGTAGGGAGGAAGAACAAATGGTATGTTATCAGGAATTAAATGACCAGGCATTGGATGAGGATTACCATCTAATGGCATTGGATCCTCATCATTGGGCATTTGATCGGCAAAGTCTGCCCCAAGCACATAATATGCAGCCATCCAAGAAACCAGAGCACCCCCCCCCCATTCAGGATAATCTCCAAAGGCAACATCACTTGGCACCAGAGGTGTATCAGGAAAGCTTGCCTCAACCAAAGTACGGACTAGGTACGGATCTTCACTATCCCAAGAGTGAAATTTCCCAAGTACCTACATCTTGCGAAATATACTCTGTCGTGCGGTAATCTAGAGGAATCCCAACAAACATGATCCAGCCCTTACGAAAACCATGATTTCCCTTGAAATTCTCTCCCTCGTCATGCTTCATGAATCTAACAAACCGATCATTGCCTAGAGCAAAACGTGGATGCTGAATCAAAGTATATCTGACAAACGGATCCCGCACCTGGAATAAGCCAACCCCATGAAACCATGGCTGAGCAGAGCGGACAAGGGTACCTCTGTTCTGAAGAAACTGAACAACTTCCTCTCTGACGGGCCCGAGAGGCCCCTCTAGAGCAGGCATGACCTTAGCAACCATGTAATCTTCATGGCGACGAGGCGGACGAGCAGCAGGCTGATACGTCTCCAACGTATCTATAATTTTTGATTGCTCCATGCTATATTATCTACTTTTTTGGACTATAGGCTTTATTTTCCACTTCTATATTATTTTTGGGACTAACGTATTAACCGGAGGCCCAGCCCAGAATTGCTGTTTTTTGCCTATTTCAGAGTTTCGGGGAAGCAGAATATCAAACGGAGTCCAAACGGAATAAAATCTTCGGGAACATGATTTTCTCACCGAACGTGATCCAGGAGACTTGGACCCTACTCCAAGGAGTCAAAGAGGCGGTCACAAGGGTGGGGGCGCCCCCCCCCCCCAGGGCACGCCCCCTGCCTCGTAGGCCCCTTGTTGCTCCACCGACGTACTCCTTCCTCCTATATATACGTACGTACCCCCAAACGATCAGATACGGAGCCAAAAACCTAATTCCACCGCCGCAACCTTCTGTATCCACGAGATCCCATCTTGGGGCCTGTTCCGGAGCTCCGCCGGAGAGGGCCGTCATCACGGAGGGCTTCTACATCATCATAGCCTCTCCGATGAAGTGTGAGTAGTTCACCTCAGACCTACGGGTCCATAGTTATTAGCTACATGGCTTCTTCTCTCTTTTTGGATCTCAATACAATGTTCTCCCCTCTCTCATGGAGATCTATTCCATGTAATCTTCTTTTTGCGGTGTGTTTGTTGAGATCGACGAATTGTGGGTTTATGATCAAGTCTACCTATGAATAATATTTGAATCTTCTCTAAATTCTTTTATGTATGATTGGTTATCTTTGCAAGTCTCTTCGAATTATCAGTTTGGTTTGGCCTACTAGATTAGTTTTTCTTGCCATGGGAGAAGTGCTTAGCTATGGGTTCAATCTTGCGGTGTCCGTTCCCAGTGACAAAAGGGGCAGCAAGGCATGTATAGTATGGTTGCCATCGAGGATAACAAGATGGGTTTTTTATCATATTGCATGAAACTATCCCTCTACATCATGTCATCTTGCTTAAGGCGTTACTTTGTTTTTAACTTAATACTCTGGATGCATGCTGGATAGCGGTCGATGAGTGGAGTAATAGTAGTAGATGCAGGCAGGAGTCGGTGTACTTATCTCGGACGTGATGCCTATATACATGATCATACCTAGATATTCTCATAACTATGCTCAATTCTATCAATTGCTCAACAGTAATTTGTTCACCCACCGTACAATACTTATGCTCTTGAGAGAAGCCACTAGTGAAACCTATGGCCCCCGGGTCTATTCTCATCATATCAATCTCCATCACTTTAATATTGCTTTGCTTTTTTACTTTGCCTTTTACTTTTCACTTTGCATCTCTATACCAAAAATACCAAAAATATTATCTATCATCTCTATCAGATCTCACTCTCATAAGTGACCGTGAAGGGATTGACAACCCCTAATCGTGTTGGTTGCGAGGAGCTATTGTTTTGTGCAGGTACGAGGGACTCGTGCGTATCCTCCTACTGGATTGTGTTGGGGAACGTAGTAATTTCAAAAAAATTCCTACGCACACGCAAGATCATGATGATGCACAGCAACGAGAGGGGAGAGTGTTGTCTACGTACCCACGCAGACCGACTGCGGAAGCGTTGACGCAACGTAGAGGAAGTAGTCGTACGTCTTCCTGACCCGACCGATCCAAGCACCGTTACTCCGGCACCTCCGAGTTCTTAGCACACGTACAGCTCGATGACGCTCCCCGGGCTCCGATCCAGCAAAGCTTCGGGGATGAGTTCCGTCAGCACAACGGCATGGTGACGATGATGATGTTCTACCGACGCAGGACTTCGCCTAAGCACTACAACGGTATGACCGAGGTGGAATATGGTGGCAGGGGGCAACGCACACGGCTAAGGAACGATCACGTTGATCAATTGTGTGTTCTAGGGTGCCCCCCTGCCTCCGTATATAAAGGAGCCAAGGGGGAGGGGGCGGCCGGCCAGGAGGAGGGCACAGGAGGAGTCCTACTCCTACCGGGAGTAGGACTCCCCCCCCCCAATCCTAGTTGGAATAGGATTCCTTAAGGGGGGAAAGAGAGAGAGGGGGGCCGGCCACCTCTCCTTGTCCTAATAGGACTAGGGGAGGGGGGAGGCGCGCTGCCCACCTTGGGCTGCCCTTTTCTCCTTTCCACCAAAGCCCACTAAGGCCCATATAGCTCCCGGGGGGTTCCGGTAACCTCCCGGTACTCCGGTAAAATCCCGATTTCACCCGGAACACTTCCGATATCCAAACATAGGCTTCCAATATATCAATCTTTATGTCTCGACCATGTCGAGACTCCTCGTCATGTCCATGATCACATACGGGACTCCGAACAATCTTCGGTACATCAAAATGCATAAACTCATAATAACTGTCATCGTAACGTTAAGCGTGCGGACCCTACGGTTCGAGAACAATGTAGACATGACCGAGACACGTCTCCGGTCAATAACCAATAGCGGGACCTGGATGCCCATATTGGCTCCTACATATTCTACGAAGATCTTTATCGGTCAGACCGCATAACAACATACGTTGTTCCCTTTGTCATCGGTATGTTACTTGCCCGAGATTCGATCATCGGTATCCAATACCTAGTTCTATCTCGTTACCGGCAAGTCTCTTTACTCGTTCCGTAATACATCATCCCGCAACTAACTCATTAGTTGCAATGCTTGTAAGGCTTATGTGATGTGCATTACCGAGAGGGCCCCTCTCCGACAATCGGAGTGACAAATCCTATTCTCGAAATACGCCAACCCAACATCTACCATTGGAGACACCTGTAGAGCTCCTTTATAATCACCCAGTTACGTTGTGACGTTTGGTAGCACGCAAAGTGTTCCTCCAGCAAACGGGAGTTGCATAATCTCATAGTCATAGGAACATTTATAAGTCATGAAGAAAGCAATAGCAACATACTAAACGATCGGGTGCTAAGCTAATGGAATGGGTCATGTCAATCAGATCATTCAACTAATGATGTGACCTCGTTAATCAAATAACAACTCTTTGTTCATGGTTAGGAAACATAACCATCTTTGATTAACGAGCTAGTCAAGTAGAGGCATACTAGTGACCCTCCGTTTGTCTATGTATTCACACATGTATTATGTTTCCGGTTAATACAATTCTAGCATGAATAATAAACATTTATCATGATATAAGGAAATAAATAATAACTTTATTATTGCCTCTAGGGCATATTTCCTTCAGCCTCCCACTTGCACTAGAGTCAATAATCTAGATTACACAGTAATGATTCTAACACCCATGGAGCCTTGGTGCTGATCATGTTTTGCTCGTGGAAGAGGCTTAGTCAACGGGTCTGCAACATTCAGATCCGTATGTATCTTGCAAATCTCTATGTCTCCCACCTGGACTAGATCCCGGATGGAATTGAAGCGTCTCTTGATGTGTTTGGTTCTCTTGTGAAATCTGGATTCCTTTGCCAAGGCAATTGCACCAGTATTGTCACAAAAGATTTTCATTGGACCCGATGCACTAGGTATGACACCTAGATCGGATATGAACTCCTTCATCCAGACTCCTTCGTTCGCTGCTTCCGAAGCAGCTATGTACTCCGCTTCACATGTAGATCCCGCTACAACGCTTTGTTTAGAACTGCACCAACTGACAGCTCCACCGTTTAATGTAAACACGTATCCAGTTTGCGATTTAGAATCGTCCGGATCAGTGTCAAAGCTTGCATCAACCTTACCTCTTACGGTGCGCTCTTTGTCACCTCCATATACGAGAAACATATCCTTAGTCCTTTTCAGGTATTTCAGGATGTTCTTGACCGCTGTCCAGTGATCCACTCCTGGATTACTTTGGTACCTCCCTGCTAAGCTTATAGCAAGGCACACATTAGGTCTGGTACACAGCATTGCATACATGATAGAGCCTATGGCTGAAGCATAGGGAACATCTTTCATTTTCTCTCTATCTTCTCCACTGGTCGGGCATTGAGTCTGACTCAACTTCACACCTTGTAACACAGGCAAGAACCCTTTCTTTGCTTGATCCATTTTGAACTTCTTCAAAATCTTGTCTAGGTATGTGCTTTGTGAAAGTCCAATTAAGCATCTTGATCTATCTCTATAGGTCTTTATGCCTAATATGTAAGTAGCTTCATCGAGGTCTTTCATTGAAAAACTCTTATTCAAGTATCCCTTTATGCTATCCAGAAATTCTATATCATTTCCAATCAGTAATATGTCATCCACATATAATATCAGAAATGCTACAGAGCTCCCACTCACTTTCTTGTAAATACAGGCTTCTCCGAAAGTCTGTATAAAACCAAATGCTTTGATCACACTATCAAAGCGTTTATTCCAACTCCGAGAGGCTTGCACCAGTCCATAAATGGATCGCTGGAGCTTGCACACTTTGTTAGCTCCCTTTGGATCGACAAAACCTTCCAGTTGCATCATATACAACTCTTCTTCCAGAAATCCATTCAGGAATGCAGTTTTGACATCCATCTGCCAAATTTCATAATCATAAAATGCGGCAATTGCTAACATGATTCGGACAGACTTAAGCATCGCTATGGGTGAGAAAGTCTCATCGTAGTCAACCCCTTGAACTTGTCGAAAACCTTTTTGAAGATCCATTTATCCTCAATTGCTTGCCGATCATCGGGCAAGTCAACCAAAGTCCATACTTTGTTCTCATACATGGATCCCATCTCAGATTTCATGGCTTCAAGCCACTTTGCGGAATCTGGGCTCACCATCACTTCTTCATAGTTCGTAGGTTCATCATGATCTGGCAGCATGATTTCCAGAACAGGATTACCATACCACTCTGGTGCGGATCTTGCTCTGGTTGATCTACGAGGTTCAGTAGTATCTTGTCCTGAAGTTTCATGACCATCATCATTAGCTTCCTCACTAATTGGTATAGGTGTCGCAGAAACAGTTTTCTGTGATGTACTACTTTCCAATAAGGGAGCAGGTACAGTTACCTCGTCAAGTTCTACTTTCCTCCCACTCACTTCTTTCGAGAGAAACTCCTTCTCTAGAAAGGATCCATTCTTAGCAACAAATATCTTGCCTTCGGATCTGTGATAGAAGGTGTACCCAACAGTCTCCTTTGGGTATCCTATGAAGACACATTTCTCCGATTTGGGTTCGAGCTTATCAGGTTGAAGCTTTTTCACATAAGCATCGCAGCCCCAAAATTTAAGAAACGACAACTTTGGTTTCTTGCCAAACTAAAGTTCATAAGGCGTCGTCTCAACGGATTTTGATGGTGCCCTATTTAACGTGAATGCGGCCGTCTCTAAAGCATAACCCCAAAACGATAGCGGTAAATCAGTAAGAGACATCATAGATCGCACCATATCTAGTAAAGTATGATTACGACGTTCGGACACACAGTTACGCTGTGGTGTTCCAGGTGGCGTGAGTTGCGAAACTATTCCACAATTTTTCAAATGTACACCAAACTCGTAACTCAAATATTCTCCTCCACGATCGGATCGTAGAAACTTTATTTTCTTGTTACGATGATTTTCAACTTCACTCTGAAATTCTTTGAACTTTTCAAATGTTTCAGACTTATGTTTCATTAAGTAGATATACCCATATCTGCTTAAGTCATCTGTGAAGGTGAGAAAATAACGATATCCGCCACGAGCCTCAATATTCATTGGACCACATACATCGGTATGTATGATTTCCAACAAATCTGTTGCTCTCTCCATAGTACCGGAGAACGGTGTTTTAGTCATCTTGCCCATGAGGCACGGTTCGCAAGTACCAAGTGATTCATAATCAAGTGGTTCCAAAAGTCCATCAGTAAGGAGTTTCTTCATGCGCTTTATACCGATATGACCTAAACGGCAGTGCCACAAATAAGTTGCACTATCATTATCAACTCTGCATCTTTTGGCTTCAACATTATGAATATGTGTGTTACTACTATCGAGATTCATCAAAAATAGACCAATCTTCAAAGGTGCATGACCATAAAAGTTATTACTCATATAAATAGAACAACCATTATTCTCTGATTTAAATGAATAACCGTCTCGCATCAAACAAGATCCAGATATAATGTTCATGCTCAACGCTTGCACCAAATAGCAATTATTTAGGTCTAATATTAATCCCGAAGGTAGATGTAGAGGTAGTGTGCCGACCGCGATCACATCAACTTTGGAACCGTTTCCCACGCGCATCGTCACCTCGTCCTTTGCTAGTGTTCGCTTAATCCGTAGTCCCTCTTTCGAGTTGCAAATATTAGCAACTGAACCAGTATCAAATACCCAGGTGCTACTGCGAGCTCTAGTAAGGTACACATCAATAACATGTATATCACATATACCTTTGTTCACCTTGCCATCCTTCTTATCCGCCAAATACTTGGGGCAGTTCCGCTTCCAGTGACCAGTCTGCTTGCAGTAGAAGCACTCAGTTTCAGGCTTAGGTCCAGACTTGGGTTTCTTCTCCTGAGCAGCAACTTGCTTGCCGTTATTCTTGAAGTTCCCCTTCTTCTTCCCTTTGCCCTTTTTCTTGAAACTAGTGGTCTTGTTAACCATCAACACTTGATGCTCCTTCTTGATTTCTACCTCCGCAGCTTTCAGCATTGCGAAGAGCTCGGGAATAGTCTTGTTCATCCCTTGCATATTATAGTTCATCACGAAGCTCTTGTAGCTCAGTGGCAGTGATTGGAGAATTCTGTCAATGACGCAATCATTTGGAAGATTAACTCCCATCTGAATCAAGTGATTATTATACCCAGACATTTTGAGTATATGCTCACTGACAGAACTGTTCTCCTCCATCTTGCAGCTATAGAACTTATTGGAGACTTCATATCTCTCAATCCGGGCATTTGCTAGAAATATTAACTTCAACTCCCTGCATATGCTCCATGATGTTCAAAACGTCGTTGAAGTCCCGATTCTAAGCCGTAAAGGATGGCACACTGAACTATTGAGTAGTCATCAGCTTTGCTCTGCCAGACGTTCATAACATCTGGCGTTGCTCCAGCAGCAGGCCTGGCACCCAGCGGTGCTTCCAGGACGTAATTCTTCTGAGCAGCAATGAGGATAATCCTCAAGTTACGGACCCAGTCCATGTAATTTCTACCATCATCTTTCAACTTTGCTTTCTCAAGGAACGCATTAAAATTCAACAGAACAATAGCACGAGCCATCTATCTACAATCAACATAAACGACCAAGATACTATCAGGTACTAAGTTCATGGTAAGTTTAAGTTCAATTAATCAAATTACTTAAGAACTCCCACTTAGATAGACATCCCTCTAATCGTCTAAGTGATCACGTGATCCAAATCAACTAAACCATAACCGATCATCACCTGAGATGGAGTAGTTTTCAGTGGTGAACATTGTTATGTTGATCATATCTACTATATGATTCATGCTCGACCTTTCGGTCTCCGTGTTCCGAGGCCATATCTGCATATGCTAGGCTCGTCAAGTTTAACCTGAGTATTCTGCGTGTGCAAAACTGGCTTGCACCCGTTGTAGATGGACGTAGAGCTTATCACACCCGATCATCACGTGGTGTCTGGGCACGACGAACTTTGGCAACGGTGCATACTCAGGGAGAACACTTCTTGATAATTTAGTGAGAGATCATCTTATAATGCTACCGTCAATCAAAGCAAGATAAGATGCATAAAAAGATAAGCATCACATGCAATCAATATAAGTGATATGATATGGCCATCATCATCTTGTGCTTGTGATCTCCATCTCCGAAGCACTGTCATGATCACCATCGTCACCGGCGCGACACCTTGATCTCCATCATAGCATCGTTGTCGTCTCGCCAATCTTATGCTTCCACGACTATCGCTACCGCTTAGTGATAAAGTAAAGCATTACATCGCGATTGCATTGCATACAATAAAGCGAGAACCATATGGCTCCTGCCAGTTGCCGATAACTCGGTTACAAAACATGATCATCTCATACAATAAATTTCATCATCATGCCTTGACCATATCACATCACAACATGCCCTGCAAAAACAAGTTAGACGTCCTCTACTTTGTTGTTGCAAGATTTACGTGGCTGCTACGGGCTTAAGCAAGAACCAATCTCACCTACACATCAAAACCACAACGATAGTTTGTCAAATAGACTCCGTTTTAACCTTCGCCAGGACCGGGCGTAGCCACACTCGGTTCAACTAAAGTTGGAGAGACAGTCGCCCGCAAGCCACCTGTGTGCAAAGCACGTCGGGAGAACCGGTGTCGCGTAAGCGTACGCGTAATGTCGGTCCGGGTCGTCTCGTCCAACAATACCGCCGAACCAAAGTATGACATGCTGGTTGGCAGTATGACTTATATCGCCCACAACTCACTTGTGTTCTACTCGTGCATATAACATCAAACCATAAAACCTAGGCTCGCATGCCACTGTTGGGGAACGTAGTAATTTCAAAAAAAATTCCTACGCACACGCAAGATCATGATGATGCACAGCAATGAGAGGGGAGAGTGTTGTCTACGTACCCACGCAGACCAACTGCGGAAGCGTTGACGCAACGTAGAGGAAGTAGTCGTACATCTTCCCGATCCGACCGATCCAAGCACTGTTGCTCCGGCACCTCCGAGTTCTTAGCACACGTACAGCTCGATGACGCTCCCCGGGCTCCGATCCAGCAAAGCTTCGGGGATGAGTTCCGTCAGCACAACGGCGTGGTGACGATGATGATGTTCTACCGACGGAGGGCTTCGCCTAAGCACTACAACGGTATGACCGAGGTGGAATATGGTGGCAGGGGGCAACGCACACGGCTAAGGAACGATCACGTTGACCAATTGTGTGTTCTAGGGTGCCCCCCTGCCTCCGTATATAAAGGAGCCAAGGGGGAGGGGGCGGCCGGCCAGGAGGAGGGCGCAGGAGGAGTCCTACTCCTACCGGGAGTAGGACTCTCCCCCCCCCCCCCAATTCTAGTTGGAATAGGATTCCTTAAGGGGGGAAAGAGAGAGAGGGGGACCGGCCACCTCTCCTTGTCCTAATAGGACTAGGGGAGGGGGGAGGCGCGTGGCCCACCTTGGGCTGCCCCTTTCTCCTTTCCACTAAAGCCCACTAAGGCCCATATAGCTCCCGGGGGGTTCCGGTAACCTCCCGGTACTCCGGTAAAATCCCGATTTCACCCGGAACACTTCCGATATCCAAACATAGGCTTCCAATATATCAATCTTTATGTCTCGACCATTTCGAGACTCCTCGTCATGTCCATGATCACATCCGGGACTCCAAACAATCTTCGGTACATCAAAATGCATAAACTCATAATAACTGTCATCGTAATGTTAAGCGTGCGGACCCTACGGTTCGAGAACAATGTAGACATGACCGAGACACTTCTCCGGTCAATAACCAATAGCGGGACCTGGATGCCCATATTGGCTCCTACATATTCTACGAAGATCTTTATCGGTCAGACCGCATAACAACATACGTTGTTCCCTTTCTCATCGGTATGTTACTTGCCCGAGATTCGATCGTCGGTATCCAATACCTAGTTCAATCTCGTTACCGGCAAGTCTCTTTACTGGTTCCGTAATACATCATCCCGCAACTAACTCATTAGTTGCAATGCTTGCAAGGCTTATGTGATGTGCATTACCGAGAGGGCCCAGAGACACCTCTCCGACAATCGGAGTGACAAATCCTATTCTCGAAATACGCCAACCCAACATCTACCATTGGAGACACCTGTAGAGCTCCTTTATAATCACCCAGTTACGTTGTGACGTTTGGTAGCACACAAAGTGTTCCTCCGGCAAACGGGAGTTGCATAATCTCATAGTCATAGGAACATGTATAAGTCATGAAGAAAGCAATAGCAACATACTAAACGATCGGGTGCTAAGCTAATGGAATGGGTCATGTCAATCAGATCATTCAACTAATGATGTGACCTCGTTAATCAAATAACAACTCTTTGTTCATGGTTAGGAAACATAACCATCTTTGATTAACAAGCTAGTCAAGTAGAGGCATACTAGTGACACTCCGTTTGTCTATGTATTCACACATGTATTATGTTTCCGGTTAATACAATTCTAGCATGAATAATAAACATTGATCATGATATAAGGAAATAAATAATAACTTTATTATTGCATCTAGGGCATATTTCCTTCAGATTGATACCTTGGATCTCAAAAACTGAGGGAAATACTTATGCTACTTTGCTGCATCATCCTCTCTTCTTCGGGGAAATCCAACGCAGTGCTCAAGAGGTAGCAAGAAGAATTTGTGGCCCCGTTGCCGGAGAGGCTTAAGCAAGAGCAAGTCAAGATTTGGACTCCTATCAACGAGTCACTTCTGGCGCTGTTGTCTACACAAAAGTCAACATACCAAGTACCCATCGCAATTCCTATCTCCCGCATTACATTAGTTGCCATTTGCCTCTCGTTTTCCTCTCCCCCACTTCACCCTTGCCGTTTTATTTGCCCTATCTCTCCCAATCTCCTCCTCTTTTTCCAGTTTGCCTTTTTCTCGCTTGCCTTCTGTTTGCTCGTGTGTTGGATTGCTTGTTTGTCGCGATGGCTCAAGATACTATCAAATTGTGTGACTTCACCAATACCAATAATAATGATTTCCTTAGCACTCCTCTTGCTCCTCTTGCCAATACTGAATCTTGTGAAATCAATACTGCTTTGTTGAATCTTGTTATGAGAGATCAATTCGCCGGCCTTCCTAGTGACACTACTAGAAAAACCGCTACTAATGGCGCACCTAATTTGGCCATTAATGGCGCATCACTGGTGCGCCATTACTAGCACGCCATTAGTAATTTTTACTAATGGCGCACCTGTGGTGCGCCATTAGTATCTGGTATACTAATGGTGCACCACTGGTGCGCCATTAGTATAGGCTACGATGCGCCATTAGTATGCCTCCCAGGGGCCATGTATACCCAGGTGCTTTGGCATA
Source organism: Triticum dicoccoides (assembly GCF_002162155.2). NCBI lineage: Eukaryota > Viridiplantae > Streptophyta > Magnoliopsida > Poales > Poaceae > Triticum > Triticum dicoccoides. The sequence continues at coordinate 709,025,589 of NC_041381.1, forward strand.
CTAATGGCACACGACCACGAGATGCGCCATTAGTAACCACGGCATACTAATGGCGCACTGACCAGTGATGCGCCATTACTATGCTTTGTCATACTAATGGCGCACTATCATGTGATGCGCCATTAGTATGTATATTAGGTTTTTTTTATTTTTTATTTTCTGTTTTTTGCACAGGTTACAAAATGTATAATTTGACAAAATATAGACAACACACATCAACAATAGATTCATCGAATACAATAGAAGATTAGTCTTTGAATACAATTCATCATATTAGTCTTCGAATACAATTCATCATATTAGTCTCCGAATTGAAAAGACCGAACAAAGATAGAATATTATATTACAAGTCTCGAGACCGCGAGTAGCGAGTTTGTCTTCACATTACAAGTCAATATCGATCATCTAAACTACCGTCACATAGAAGAGAGTTGCGGTCATCACGATGAGCATCATCACGATGAAACTCGTCTTCATCCGGTTCCTCCAACGCTCCCTCCCCTCTCCCGCTAGATAGCGGGCGTATCTAGATTCGGCCTCGGCCCTAGTGGTGTACCCTTTGTAACTGTTACCGCTGAATCGGTGAACCTGTCTCCGACACTCCTCCCAGTCATCGTAGACTCCGGGAACCTTACCCTTGTACACGACATACGTCGGCATCGCTATGCACTAGCCAAACGAAACGTTAGTACCAATTCACAGACAATACATAAGCAATATATAAGTATGCAACAGAACGATCAGAAGAGAAAAGCAAGACATTAATAGCATCGATTACATCTAAGTTGAACGACTCTCGAAACCAAAGAGACATACTACAAGTTCATTAAAGTTTAATTACAACATGAGCCAATCGATGTTTCAGAACTAGACAACTCGACTCAAGGGACCGGAGCGTGGATGAAGCCGCCGTCTATCGTGGGAGTCATGAAAGAACGGGCGTTGTCATCCTGCATTTGTAGCATTGTGTCGATGTCACTGTTGGACGGTTGATTTCTGAGGTAGAACTGCCCCGAGGTACGAAGGACATCTTGATGGATGATTTCCGCAAACTCCGACTGGATGCGAAAGAATTCTTGTCTGATGTCCGCGTCCTGGATTGCCGACACGCTCGCGGCCCAATCTTGGAGTTTACTTGGTAGCAGAAGTTGATGATGGTCCCGTACGATCGCCCGCATGTGATGGATGGCATAGTAGGCACCCTTCTGACTGCCAGGTGGCTGCTTGACGCAGCAGAATGTCGTATTGTGGGAGAACACGTGCTTGCCGTACTTACGAATAGGCCTGTTGAAGGTGCCTCCAGATTGGGCGTAGCCGGGGAGAACATCATCAAGAACCTTCTTGACATTTGTGTAGTCTACGTTCGACTGACGGTCCGGGTCGAAATACGTGGCCATGGAATATTTAGGGCTTAGGAGGATGAGCGTGCAATGTGTGTCACTGCAGAAAACACGGAATGTTAAAAGAAAAACGATCGAAATCTAAGAATTCATATGTTACGGGCCGGTTGAGGGGAGGACTTACTCGGGAAAGTAAGGCACGAGGAAGTTATCCTTATCTTGGTTTGCTAGAATGACGCCATCAAGGTAAGAACTCGCGACTTGCCGGTCCCCAGCGCTGCCCAAGATCTTGGCACGCATGTAGAAGGGGTCGACTATCACGATGTCCGGGGTCTTGTCGCGAATGATCCGCATCTCCATACTCAGCGAAAATAGCCGAACGAAGGTGTAGTGGAGCGGATGAAGGTTCAACATAGCATGGATGTCATCAAACCGCAGGACGATCATACGCCCGATGGAGTTATCCACAAAGCCCTTGCCCTCTGGCACCTTGGCCACGAAAACCGGGTATGCCACATCCTTCTCTCTGAGATGCAGCTTCTCCAAAGAAAGAACACTGTCATGCAGACTCCGCATAGCACCGGTTGCAGCATTGAGCATATTTGTCGGTAGCATCGCCCTACCCGCCACATGCACCCTCCTCGAGATATCCTCAGGTGAAGGTGGCCCGTCCTGAGCACGGATCGTACTCGGTGCCGGCTGGCCCGCACCCTTGTTAGTATTTCTTTTGCGTGCCTTCTTCTTCACCTGTAATGGGACCGAGTTCTGCTCACAGACCGCCTTCTTGAGTGTGTTGGGGCTGATAATATTTCGCACCTCACCTATCTGAGGCTCGGTGAAGTCAGCAGCTGGAGGCGTCTCCTGAGAGCTGAACGGCAGACGACGCATGTTGCTACTTGGCTTCTCCGCGGTACCAGCTAGATCGCGCACGTCTTTTGTTGGGTTGGGTTCTTGAGAAGGAGTCCCCATGAAGTCGCCACCGTACCCATGATCGGCAAAGTACTGATCGACGTTGCCAAATGTATCGTCATCGTAGTCGTTCTGATCCTGTGCCATATGCATGTTTGGATCCAGTGGCATAGGGATGTCCGGCACCGTTGCGGCGGTCTTGCCATGGGGCCGACTTGGCGACGACACGACTGGCGGTGTTGTCTTTGGGGTGGTGTCCCCCGCCCCCAAACGAATCTGGCTCTTCGGCCAAAGCAGGGGCCAGCTCAGGCAGGCGCTGAGGGTCATCACGTCATCATCGTCGGCCCCGACGGGTTGAATCGGAGGTAACAACTCGTCGCAGCCTGGCAGCACCTGAACCAGTTGAACCCTAAACAAGTTGGGTGGCATCTGGGTACCGTGGAACAAGGGGTTGCCCGGTTGAATGATTTTGCCCTTGGCGACATCGACCAACTCGTTGTTCACGAAGTGCAGGAGAGTGCACAGAACGTCGGCGGCGCCCTGCGAAAACATGTAGGGCGTCAGGGATGCCCAGTCAAAGGGAAGGAGATGAAGTCCTCGGCCGAGAGAGGCTTAATTAGTTACCGTGATGATGGCGTCGAGCTCGGCTAATGTCGAGGCACGGCCAACGGCGGGTGTGCAGTTGACGGAGGGGCCGCTTGCTGCAGAGGTGCCGGCCGGCATACACCCGGGTGCATTAAGCTCTCGTGCCGGCGTCGGAGACACCAATGCCGCCTCCGCCGGAGACACCAATGGCCCCGCCATCGCATTCTGCGAGTTGCTGGCTGTGAAGCTAGGAATCGGGGGCGGCCCCTGTTGGCCGCCCGCAATCCACGCACTCAACCCCTGGATCAAGGTAGGCACAATGGCGGTGATCGTCGCTCCGAGTCGTTGTTCCACTTGCTCTTGGACATTCTCCGGAATCCGCGACACCTGTGCCTTGAGTTCTTGAACCTCTCGCGCTTGGCTTTCCGAGCTGGTCTTTTTCTCCTTCCGCACACCAGCGGTATAGTATGACCCCCATTTTGTCGACAAGCCTTTGCCGGCCACACGACCAGCTGACGTCGGCTTACTGAGCTTATCCTTGTTCTTCATTACATTCAACCCCCTATTTAGAGTGGTGTCCCAAGGGTTGCTCTTAGTCGACCCCACGCTACTGCTTTCCGTCGCCTGCGGAAGGAATGTGAACCATTTAGAAATTTGGCTTCATTAATTAGAATGGAACCATATGGAGCTAATTACCCCGGGGGTGGTATTCCTTACCAGAACAACCTCAAGCGCCCTGGTCTTCGGATCCGTGGTAAGCTCCTTTGTTTTCGGGTCCTTCTTGTACTGGGCCCTGACATAGTTCCTGGTCTGCTTGTCACCGTATTTATCGAAGAGGGGCGGTAGGCCTTGCTCGGCACGGTCCGCCTCCTCCTTGTCCCATATAGGCTCCGCCACTCTGTAACTGTCGGGACCGAGTGTGTGTTCCCCTATGTTCAGCTCCCGCATTTGTTTCCCCCACTCACTTGATTGGGAGTTTGCGGTGCTCGAGCAATTGATCTTGAAGTCGTTGTAGTCATCTTCGGTGATCGAAGGATTTTTCTCCTTGATCTTCTCATAACTCTCACCTTTCTCGATCATTCTCTTCACATTGCTTTTCCAAGTAGACAGGGCCTTGCTCATCTTCGTGAGGGCAGCATTGTTCACTTTATTCCCTTTGAGGCTTGTGTTTTCGAAAGCAGCGGGGAACTTGGATCGTTCATGCAACTTCGTGAAGAGGAGGTTGCGCAAATTCCCTCGGTCAGGATGCCTCAGGTTCTCGGTGTTGATTGAGACGGTGCTCCGGAGAATGCACCCGAGCTGAAGCGAGTACCCCTTGACTATTCGTTCGGGCGTCGTTGGATTCCCGTCGGAGTCCACTTCAGTAACTTCCTCCTTGAGGGTGCGGAGCACGGTCGGGCGCCGGTCCTTCCGTTGCCTCTTCTGTTGGCTGCCATCTGTGCGTGCGCCGCCATCATCACTGGTGGCATCCTCGGCGGCACCATCAGTGGTGGCATCAGTGTGGTCATCCTCGGCGGCACCATCAGTGGTCTCAGGATCGGTGGGGAAGGCGGCGGCCTCATACAAGTGAGGTTGTTCCTCCATCTCCTGGGACAGCTCCCAGAATGCCTTGCCGCCCGAACCCCCGGCCTCATTGTTGTGGGCCATGTTTCTCTCTAAATAGAAACAAAGCTTGGTCAAAAAGTTGGTTATTGTCAACGAACAAGATCATGGTCTCATCATTTAGGGTTTCGACACCGAGGCATCCTAAAATCTAAGCTTTTATCATTGAGGGTTTTTCAACGTCGAGGCACCCTAAAAGCCTAAGCTTTCATCATTTCGGTTTTTATCGACACCCAGGCACCCTAAAAGCCATGCATTAGTCACAAGTACGCCGGGGCACTTGATCCTACTTAATTAACTACTACGATACCCCGGCCCATGCATTAGTCACAAGTACCCCATATGTCCTATTTTTAGCAAAGTCATGCTAAAATTCACGGAAAATTTCAGCATGACCTTTGCTGAAAATAGGACATATGGAGTACCCGAATTTGCCGGAACGGAAGTTAATCGACATTCTGGCAAACTCAAGGGCCTCTCGGGGTACCTGCAAAATTATTATCCCAGGTGGACATGGATGCAATGTCACATGTCACATGGATCCCACACCCACAGGAGCTGGTGAAGCTTCATGTGTATTTCACGAAAACCAGCCTGACTAAAGAGCTTTAATTATGTAGAAAACAAATCACTCCACCAGCTCACACAGGATCATCCCTCTAAGCAATTACTCAAAATGGGCACTAGCAGCAAAATGAACATTTTACAATCTGAACTTTTTTTTGTCATCTATGTGCTCATTTAACTTTGATCCAAATAGTATCAAAGTTCTTAGAAACAAGCAGCTCTGCTAACAAAGAACAGTAAAAATGGGGCTTGCCTTAAGATGGGAAGTAAAGTTGCAAAAACTATCACAAAGAACAGTAAAAATGGAACATAGCTCAGCATTTGTATTGATAGGAACAAACATAAAATCAAACCATGGGCATCTACTAGGTAGACCAACATAAAATTTTGACTGGAGTTACATAAGGGGAAATTGATGTGATGAATGGCAGTTAGGGAGCTGAGCTGATCATGTCCATGTATTCTAATTCTACAGTAAGATGGCATTGCTGTTGGTACCAATTTATTTGTTCACAAAGATACATTTTTGGTAATGCATAGACAACATCACCTTTTATTTATCATGGTTGGTTCTGTTCCATAATTATATCAGCCCAGAGTGTCTTATTAGATATCAGACTGAATTGTAATGCACCCATTCTAAAACTATAAGTGAAAATAACCCTTGGTGTTTGATATGCATAACAATGAAAGATGTTGGTTCACATCTTTGACTGGAGTAACAGAGGCATAAAAGTAGAAATTACGGGTCAGAGGATCATGCTGATTAAGGTTCTGTTGTTATACTGCAAGTTCCAGGTAATTAGAGTATGTGGCACTGTCTTGTGTTGACTAACTCATAAATGATATTATCATCTTTACTCACCGTTATGTGTATCATGGCTGAAATTCCACCGTTATAATACATGCCTGCTTGGCTAATTAGGGAAGACAGGAAATGAGGATGGACAGAACCATATGTTTGGGAAATACAAATAGAAGTAGTGCTATGAGAGTAATTTTTTTTCAATTTTCATTGATGTTTCAAATTAGATCGGTGCACATGTGGCTGCAATTTCTATTGGTCATCCAAGATGGGTGTTCATAGTAAAGTACTATATAGTGGCACTAACATAACCAAGGATTGCTTTTAAAAAAAACATAACCAAGAATCACCTTCCACGTGGCTTCTTCTCTTTAGCCTGGCTTCCTTCTGCAAAGTGGGCAAATACTTCTGTCTGCTGCAGTAGGTACTTGAGTCGCCCTTTCCCTTCTTGTTCTGTGATCAAAACCACGATGAGAATGAAATACACACCAAAGAATATCATATACAAGAATTGCAGAAATTAAACAAGGTCAGACCCACACTATCTATTCTTTCTTCATGGCAGAATATCATATACAAGCACGAATTTTGTTCACATTTATATAGCAACAAATATTTATACACTCATATAGCAGCACTAAGTATATTGCACTTAGAAGAAGATTTGCTTTTACATCCCATTATCATGCTCATATGCCTAAAATGAGTGTATAAATATACTTAGTGTATAAATGAGTGTATAAATATACTTAGTGCACTTATAAATCTCCCCGTTATTTTTATTTCTGACTAGATTATATGTGCAATGCGACCAAGTTTTTCTTCTCTTTTTTAATCATAATAGACATGCCCCAGTTCTCCCTTTTGACTTCTGATGACCTCTTGTGCAGCTGGACAGGAAAGATTCAGGACCTTGACCAGCTCCTACTACAGAGGGGCGCAAGGGATCATTATGGGTAATTCATTACTTCATCCACCGCTCTCTTTTCATAGGCACACTTCTGTTTACTCCTTTCTCCTTGTTGTATATTATATTGGTTGGTGGAACTTGATGGCACAGTAGCTGGCTAGTCACGAGTTAAGAATAAAATATTCTGTCAATTGCCTTATGTTATATATCAACTACACAACGGCTTAAGATGGTTCTGTTTTCAGTTATAGATAATCAAGTAGACCAGCTTAACTTTTGTGAAAGAAAGAAAATTACTGCATCTATAGAGCATCCTTTCAGGATTTTTGGAACTTTTGAGCCTACTGTATCCTCATTCAAGGGTAGAACAGTTTTTCTGGTTTTGGTTAACTTAGGAGTCATTCATTATCATATCATTACATTGCACGGGGTCGCAAAGCCTTTGTTTCAAGATTAAAATAATAAAAGACAAAATCTGCTTACCAACAATAGGATTGGCCACTTGATTGTTTACAGTTTCCACTTCATCTTCGCTAGAATCAGACTCGCTAGAATCAAACTCGCTAGAATCAAACTATGGAGAATCAGACGTGCTGTTATGCTTGGGAATCTTGTAACCACACGCAAACACACTGGCAGTTTTTGAACTGTGTGATAGCTCAAACTGTTTCTCAAAGATCAAATCACAAGGAATATGAGGGTGATTTTCAGCCGACAGAGTTCCAATGACCCCCTTCTGATCACCAATTTTAGCAGATACTGGTATGCCGACACTTCCCTTCTCTGTTTCACCCAGGGCAACCTGAAATCAGTAATCAGAACATGCAAGTAAATCCGTTAGATCAAGGAGAGACCACTGGTTAAGCTTAAGAGAATTGTACACGCAAAGGCAATGAGGGACATGGCTAAACCTGTGTGAGATGAACTACGCGCCCTTCACCAGGGTCGCAATAAACTGTCTGTCCCGGCTTCACTTCCACACCTGAACCAAAATAGCAACCAATAAGGCAATAAACACTTATAATTTAACCCAACAATGATATCCTTTTATTACTATTAAGAAAGATAGTTAACGTAGCCCCAACAAAAGGTATCACAAACTATATGATCATAAATGGAAACTGCTGCTTCAGCAAATAAAGATGTTCTGCAGTACTGTTTGGTATTCAAATAGACAAAGTTGTATTAGAAGAAAAAAACTACACAGCAGCAATGCCATCTCACTGCAACATAATGCTTGACAAACTGATCATACATGAAAATTGCTGATTCACCAAATAATTAAAGATTTTCTGCAGTTCTTTCGGTAGTCAAATAGACAAAGTTGTATCAAAAATCTACATAGAAACAAGCCAACAATGCCATCTCACTGCAACAATAATGTTTGAAGAAGTATAAATTGTGTAGCTTCCAGCAGTGCAAGTCCGAGAAGGAACAATTGTGTAAGCCTTCATATCTTTAAGGGGCAATTGAGGAGGGAAGGGGATAGGGATCGGGGCGGTAGCTTACCTTGGAGGAGCGGGCCGGGGTGGGGTCGA